>NW_028277283.1:1800000-1952885 GCF_059751315.1 Micrasema longulum
TGTCAAGTAACTTGCCACTGACGCCTAAACCATGATTTTACGATCAAGATAACGACGCAGATATAATATTATACAAATGGGCACCATTAAATACAGGTGAAGAAAAATGAAAACTTCTAAATTGAGCATTAAACCCATTAACAGACTCACGTTTAAAGCCTGATATTATAATTTAAGATCCGCATAACACATCTAAAGAACATTGCCTATTATTAGTAAGTACCCACAAGGTTGAATTGCTCAATAAACAGCGTTTCATACGAATAACACATCAGCAAAAGCCAAATTATATTTTTATACAGCCATCAACATTAGTGAAGAGGTCTGGTACTGAATTATTAAACGTAGAAATTAAATTAAATTCACAAATTGTTAGCCAAGAGCAGACACATGACAAGAGTAAGCGGCATTTATGCATAGTATAAAAAAAGAAAATAATTGTACAGTATTAGGTATTTATTCGTTATTTTATGTGAAAATATATACGGGCCTTTGAAAAATCAATAATTGATTGAAAGTGAATTTTTATTTGCTAGTGAGGCTCCAAAAAATAATACGTACGTAGGTAGGAACATAGATACATAATTAATAATAAATAAAATTACTAAACATTACAAAGATCAACACATTTCGATTGATGACGTTAACAACTTTCGAACTTTTCGACTTTGTAGTTTTATATTACTATCCCTGATCATATCGGCACTAGAGAGGAGAGAGGAGAGAGGAGAGAGGAGAGAGGAGAGAGGAGAGAGGAGAGAGGAGAGAGGAGAGAGGAGAGAGGAGAGAGGAGAGAGGAGAGAGGAGAGAGGAGAGAGGAGAGAGGAGAGAGGAGAGAGGAGAGAGGAGAGAGGAGAGAGGAGAGAGGAGAGAGGAGAGAGGAGAGAGGAGAGAGGAGAGAGGAGAGAGGAGAGAGGAGAGAGGAGAGAGGAGAGAGGAGAGAGGAGAGAGGAGAGAGGAGAGAGGAGAGAGGAGAGAGGAGAGAGGAGAGAGGAGCTAGACATGCGCGCAGGCGTGATATCAGACTTTTGGACACAGTGCGATGTATGCAAATATGATTCTAAGCGTCTTTTTGTATATTATAATTGTATTACCGGAGGATATTTCTGAAGGAAGCACTCCCTGGTCCATTCCCGAAAAATCGTAAAATGTTTACACTGCTATACGGGCAATGTATTTTCAATATCTCGTAGCCCACACTAGATCTCGTATAATAAAAAAAAATCCGTTTTCAGATTCAAAACATTTAAAAAAAATAATACATTTACCACTCAAAAATGTAATGTAAAGCTAGGGTTTCCTAGGACAGCAATGCCCGTATTTTAACGGCCGTTGTGAACGGTGATGCGGTGGACAGCCGTCGTAGTGGTGACTAGAGAGTGGTTTTATTTTTTAACGGTGTTATCAACACCATTTTTATAGGAAACAACTCTCTAGTCACCGTTACGACGGCTGTCAACCGCATAAATGCCGAAACCCGAGCTTAATGTTTAGACGGGTTGATCAGCAAGTCCGAGGTTCGGACCCCGCTCTATCACTACTCATTACCCCTTTTCTAACACGGTATTTACGAGTAACAGAAAAAGACCCAAAAATTTGAATAATTTTGTTGCATAAAAAATGTTTTTGTTGCTGGAATTTCTTTTAGATATTTGTTTGCTTTTTTGGGTAAATACAATTTTATATTTCTAAATCATCCTTTTTACTTCTTATTCCCATAAATATTAAATAATAACTTTCAAGTTAAATTATTATTCCTAACGAGAGCGGTACAGTTAGGTGTCGAAGGCTATAATTTAACTTGTCGACACCGGAGCATATTCCAACAATAAATTGATGTCATAATATTTCACATTTGATTTAGAATCGACAAGACTATTAAGGAAAAGATTTAGGACATCTTGTTCTACAAATTTGTACTTCATAATGTGTGGGGCACCGAGACAAAATATTAATATATGCATGTTTCAGTGAAATATATTAACTATATTATTTGTGAATAATGGGTAAAATAAATATTTTACTATAGTCTGAACTTACAAAATAATTATGAAAACGTAATATTTAAAAATGAATATTATTAAAAAAATATCGCCTTCAAAGTTTTAGAAAATAAAGTATGCATTAATAATGTATTTTTGAATATGATTTCGGTAAAAAATAAATATCATCAAATTAAACAAACCATATTTACTGTTCTGAATAACCCAGTGAATGACTGAAATATTTCAAGTGAACGTTTTACAAAACTATTAAAAGGTTTAGGTACTGACCGTTAAAATATTTAGTAAAACAATACTGAAAAGTTAAAATGAGACTGCATAATAATTATTAATTGCTTATTCTATTCAATTTATTTAGTTTTTCTATGCTTTTCAAATACACGTTTCAGGAGATGGTTGCAGATATTTACTTAAAAATACGTAATTGATACTGGCACGTTATCAAAGCTCAAAACACGAATTTTCTGAGTTATGAGAGTAAACGCATGAGCAGAATATAGATAAGAAACGGACGCAGCAGCCTCCTATAACAAACGTTTTGAGGCGGTGGACCTGGCTCGACAAGCCTCAACTCAATTGGCCTCTTCTTAACACATGGGGGTTCCCACCATCCAGGAAGGCCGTCTATGACGACCTTCCAGCTTTATTTGGCGGAACCAAAAGACGCGAAATTGACGTGGGAATAGGTGAGAGTGCCGGCTAGCGACAAGGTCTTCTTGAAGCGTCTGATTCACGTGCTCCACTTAGGAGCGGACGTGGAAAGAAAGAAGTTGGAATTTCTTCGTTTTATAAAATTAAAAAAGTAATGGTCAACGTAATCCATGGAGGTAATTATTGAGAATAAAAAAAAAAAACAAATCACAAATTGTGTCGTCCATATTTACTTATTTATTTATTTTAAAGAAACAGTCGACAATGACATAATAACTTTTTTTAAATACGGTTTATTGACAGACCAGCGAAGTTTCTAAATAAAATCATACATATTATTAAATTGTGTTACAGCAATAGGATGTGTTTATGTGTATTTGTATGAGAGTAAGTGTAGATGTGTGTTTATGTGTATTAGTGTGGGAGTAAGTGTTCAGGTGTGTGTAAGTGTGAGCATCATTAAATAGTAAATGGGATCGTATCGTAGCCAGAAATAATAAGTCTTAACTTATACATATAAATACGCACATATATAAAAGAAACACGTACATATGCATTACATACGTAACATATAAGTCATCCGTCACATAAACAACACACTATCGTCGGGTTATATTGTAAAACTCGTAAATTCCAAACTGACCTTTTTTCAGAGACAGTAAAAATAGTTTTTACTTCAGTAACGAATTTAAACGAAGTTTTTTTATAATAATCCAAAACAGAAGAATGTATTGTAAATATAAGTTTATTTATTTATTCGACTGCTTACGCCTTTAAAAAAGTATAAAATAATAATAAAGAATTTTTTTTTCATGAAACGAAATACAAAACACCTGACACAAGTGAAGAAAATATAGAAACATAAAATCAGCAGAAAATAAAGAAATAACAAAGGGAAATAAATCAAGAAATTATAGCAAAGGTATGCAGCAAATTGACAATAAATAGAAAGTTTAAATATATAAAGTATTGAAGTAATTTTTTAAATTTTATTTTTATATTTTTCCATACATATATTTACATTTTTAATTACAAAAATACACTTTAGTAAAATGCATATAAAAATTAAGCTATAACATAATTTGGAAAAAATGCCCACGAAGACTTCAGCGTCTCAGCGTGGGCCATTCCTTTTTAAATGAATAATAAGTTGATAGCATATTAATATGGTATGACATGACCATGAAAAGAAAAGAAAAGAAAAAGAAAAGAAAAAAGAAGATGAACATATGCTGATATTACGAAAGGAGGATTTATTTGCAGTATGCATTTTATTTTTAATTTTAATTATTTATTTTTTTATTTTTTATTAAAGTAACAGAGACGATGTATCGTAGTATAAACAGTATAACAAGTATTACACATTTTTATAATTTAGAAAATAATTGATTAGAAAGGGATGATTTTGATTTGTATAAAGTAACACATATTTTGTATGGCAAAAATGAATAACTGATACTGGCACCTTCCGAAAACTCAAAACACGAAACTTCTGAGTTTTGAGAATATGTGCTGGAGGAGCGTATTAGGTATAATCTATTATAAGAAGATTTTTTGAAGTCCTAACAGAAAACGCCAAAATAACATGTTTGACTGTTTGTGAATTTACTAGTTTTACAAGTTAGGATGACGATATTATGTACATTTAGCAAATATCCCAAATAGTCAACTCCATGAAGAAATTTTTTGTGTTAATTCAATGGTGGTAAACACCTTTAGTAGGTACTTAATGTGTATATTTTCTACTAAATATTGTAGCCATCCATTTGCTCATAATTTGAGATATTTAAAATTAAACGATTTTTTAAATAACGAAACTTATAATGATAATCGTTGTCCATAGTAATTCTCATATCAGCGTTGATATTTTTTGAGACCAGCAAAAATATCTAACGAGTAACTATTGGATAATTATGTGGAGAAGTAGTGCTCTAATAAGAGACTCTTAGTAATTTTGTAGTAAAAATGTAGTTTAATTAAAACTGTTACGAACTACAATTTACGCAACTGCCTCCCTATATAGTTTTTACAAATCTCATAACGGAACAGATAGAAGAATCTATCTTACTACAATATTAATAAGAATTTGTTCTTGGAATTATTAATGTTCCCAAGGTAATAAACTTAATTAATGGAATTTTTGTGATGAGGGAAATCCTCCGACATTTTTTTAAGAAGATGAAATGACCGTTGCTTTGAATTAGTCTGTAAGTAGTCTAGAATATAAATATCACTAGGTAAAAACAGCATAGAATTTTATAAATTTGTAGTTAATTGCGCTTACCAAGGAGTATTTTACACCATAGTATTGGTCGGCTTCGTGGTGTAATGGTCAGCTCGATTGCCTGCCACGCAAGAGGTCTCGGGTTCGATTTCCGATATGGTTGATATGAAATATTTATTTAAAAGGGTATTTTCACACTAGAATATTTCATAGTCCCTAGACTGCTGCCTGAAGTGTAAAACTAATCAGTGATCATCTCACCTTCATGTAACGAAAAACGATCAAGATACGCTGCGATTGGTGTACCAATTCAGCGCCATATGCACCATTAGGTGCGGAAAATGAATGATGATGATAAGAATTGGTCATATGTTTATACCTTATTTCAACCACTCAAAATGTGTATTCAAATTTTTACATGAAAACGAGTAACAAGTGATTTTCATGTTTTTCCCGAAGCAAAAACCCGACGGACCATGCAAGTTTAGATATTTTTGCAGAGCTGACGATTTGTCATAAGCTGGTTAGAGTGATCGATGCTACCATTTTGCCTGTGTTAAAACTGGCATATTTCTTTAATTCGCTCATCTGTTGATGTTTGTGAAGTGAAAGAACTGAAATACTAATCGATGAGTGAAGTGAAAGAACTGAAATACTTATCGATTTGATGTGGGAGAACCTATAAAAAAAACTCTTAATTATGTTTTTTAATCGACGTTTTCAGTATGTCCAGAGACAAGACAGCCTCGTCTACAAACATATGGACATACACACAATATTGTCGATTGAACTAACTGGTATAAAAATAAAAATAAATGAATAGGAGAATCTTCTTCTTGCGGTGCCTTGTCAGGTCCCTCGACGTTAGCGATCACCACAGCGAAAGCATCTTGGTCCTGCGCTACTCTTATTTTCCGCAGCTGGGACAACTGCTTATTGGATCTATCGCCATATCGATTCCTGGGAAAAGTTGACCAGAGTGGTTTCCCGTCGCCTTCTCTGGTGGATTTTTCTGTCGGGGTTACCTTTCCTTGGCTAGTTGGTTTTGATTTTGAGGCGCTAAAAACTTACCTTTCATCCTCATGTTATCTGCTGTGACCACACCGTTATGAGTGAGATCCAATTGCCTAGGGTTGGCAACGTGAAATCTAACGAGTTGGACTAGTTTGTAGTGTTGCTGGTGGAATCCAACTGGGCATTCGCAGCATTTTACAGAATCACACCTTCCAGCAAAATGTGACTTACTGTGACCCTACTGACAGTTTGAATCCGAAAAAGGAGAATAAGAAAATATGTTTTGCTCATACGAGTATATTATTGTGTGATATTAAGCTATTAAGGTGTTAAACTTGCTTTGTTTCTTTGTTGTTCTTAATATGTGGTTTAAAAAAAAAGTTCATAGAATTTAAGTCCCGAATTGAGTCGTAGTAATTCCTGGGAAGGTAGTTCATATATATTTTGCTTTGTAAAATACGCTTTCTCCCGCGTCAATCCAGCGTCCCTTAGTTCCGCCTCCACAAGCCCTGTCAATGTCTAGACTTCCATATTCCCCTCTCAATAACGTTTTCGCTCTCTGTTGCAATGAATTTTAATACATTATTTTTACTTCTTAGACCAGTTGGTTATGTAAATAATATTTTGAGCATGTACAAATATTTACAGGCAAATATTACAGGATTTTACAATCTCATTTTATAAAATCAATAATATAATAAATGGTAAAATTAATGATTAAAAATATGCTATATTTAAGTCAAAGGCTTTTACCCATAAATTCGCTAATCACTTTAGATGTTAAGCTAGTGAATCTAAGCGAATCCTTAGAAATTTATGCCAAACTGAAATTGCCACGTCAGTGTAGGTACAGCCATTTTCCCATAAACGTCATTACTCATTACCATTCACCCGTCAAAAACTCCATGGTTATTTCATTGTGTTGGTAATGTTAGGGTGGAGCACACAAAGCCGAAAAATTAAGGGACCTGTTTTCTTTGTTTTTAGAACATGCTTGTAATATAATTTATCTAAAATTCTAACTGTATCAGAACCAAATGTAATTTAAACTTTACACTGCTTAACTATACCAATCAGCTCTTACACTACTAAGTTAATTATCTTTACTTTTGTTTCCCTTTCCATCCATGAAAATTTAAGCATGCGTCGGTGTATCCACATTTCAAAAGCTTCCAGCTTGTTGATCATATTGACCTTTAGGGTCCATGTTTGAACGTCGTACCAATTGTCCAATGGTTCTATGTAAGATTCGTCCAAGCTGCTTGATTTTAAGGTTGAGGTTGTCATTGGAAAAGAGTGTTCTCATTTTAAGAAACATTGCATGAGCTGTTTCAATACGACATGTGTATCTATAAACCTTCTTTGAAATTCCATCAATAATGATTTATGAACATCTATTAATAACATATAATGTAAATAGCAGGGACGACTAAAATAAATAAATTTTGCAAATGAAAATGATTCACAATTTACCATAAAATAAAAATATATATAAAGACAGACCGAAGACAAGAAGAAATTTATGTATTCTAACATTGGCGGAATGGCGAATGTTACACAATTGTGTAAAGTGATCACATATACCAGCCAATGACATGTCCTGTTTGTCAATGACACTTCCACATTCCTTTCTCAAAGATTCTTGATAAAATCCGTAGCGAGTGAAACCCAGTAGAAAATTTTGAAAACATAATATCTTAATAAAAATCGAAATCAAATCAATCGTACAATACCGTTGTTTTGACGGTACGAGATTCACACGAAATGAAACCGTAACGTAGCGCAAATTTTAATTGCGTTGTCACAACCTGCCCCCGTAACAATCACTCATCCCTTACTAATGGACACACTGTTTAAAATAAAAAGTAAATAAAAACTGCTATTATCCCAATTAAAAAAAGTATCTGCCCGTAATATGTGAAGCAATATGTAAATAATATTTTAATACGGTATTTAATATAGCTCGCAATTGCAGCTACATTTCTCTAACTTGCACTATTTAAATTCAAGCTTGTTTTCCTGGTAGACAGATACTCTACAAATCTACATTATTAAGGCAGCGTGCAAGATTACTATTAATTAATTGCACATAAAATAACGGTAGGTAATAAAAAATAATGATCAAGCCAATGAGAACTCTTACGTGCTCAATGTTTTGTTTGAGGCCTACTGAGGAACATGCCTAGCTTTTTACGGTATTGGTATGTGGAAAGCTCAGTTTAAAGCTAGATTTACATGGGTCAGAAAACTGAAAGGGAAATTGATCTGATCGAGAAATCACGGTTTAATTTTATTTTTTGTAATGTCGTGCGTAAAGAATACGCTCATGATCTGCGCGCGTAGATTCTTAAACAGAAAACTTTTGAATGAAATGAACTTTTGGGTTAGAAATATAATGGATTCATTTTTTTCTTCAGCCTTGTTCTCTCCACTACTGGATAAATGCCTCTTCCGAACGTCTCCATTCCTTTCTATCACCCGCTTTTATTATCCATGTTTTACCGCTATCGAGGCAATGTCATCGACCCATCTTTCTTGTGGCTTTTAAACACTTCTTTTGTTTGCCCATGGTCTCTACTTTATTATTCTGGGTGTCCACTTGCCACCATTTAGCCTTGCCAAGTGTCCTGCTCACTGCTATTTAAATTTTTCCGCACGATCTATAATATCTACGACTTTTCGACGCCCTATTTTTCATTAATTTTATTCGGTCTCTAAGACATGCACCGAGCATCTGTCTTTCAATGGATCATTGCGTGTATTTCAGTTTCTGCCTACTTTTCTGTGTCACAGACATGGTTTCTAGTCCGTATTTCGTCACTGCTAATGTACACGAGTCGTAGTCTTGTCTTTTTAAGCATACTATATATTATTTTCAAAAAAATATTTTATTTGCCGAAAACGGCAACTCCGCTGTCTGGTTATCTGTACCGAGTTTGACTTTGTATCCTAGATGTATGTATTCATCTTAGATATTATTATTGTTATTATTGTATTATTTTCATTAGAATCCATTTAATAAAACTATCATTGCGGTCCTTTTTTTGACATTATATAGTATTTAAAGGTGCGAGCAGAATCTAAGTGAAAATTTACTCATAAATTAGGACGTTTTCTAAATCTTAGCATTCACGTATAAGATTTTAACAAAGTACTTTTTATATTCAACTCTTTATTGCTCAACTGTTCGCCCTCTTCTTGAATATGCCTCAGTGGTCTGGTCTCCATTCTATGTCAATCGCATAAATCACATTGAATCAGTCCAACATCGCTTGCTTCGAAAAATAGCGTGGATGCTTGGACTAGAGAGAGATAATTATTCTTATGCTGAAATAGAGTCAATGTTAAATATTTCTAGTCTACAAAAACGTAGAACTAATATTGACTCCATATATATGTTCGGCATACTAAATGGTATAATCGATGTTCCATCATTACTGGGACAAGTAAAATTCAATATTCCGACTCGTAGATTGAGAAACAATGAAGTACTGTTCATCGATCAGCATAGAACAAACTATGGCCTAAATTCTCCAATGACCCGCCTTTGTCGTATTGTTAACTCAAGACAGGATCTGAACTTTTTTGGTTTAAGTTTACAACGATTTAAACGAGCACTAAATAAATAGTCCAGATCTTGTCTCAATGTCCCTTATGTTTGTCAATGCTTTTTTCTTTTTTCTTTAAATGTTTTAAACTATTCTTTTATTGTAATATTTAAACCTTATAAATTGTATACATGGACAATGTCCGTTAATAAATAAATAAATAAATATTCCTCGACACAATATTTTCTAAGTTAAAATCTAAAATATGTTTAATTCAATTGTTTGATCCATATAAAACGGGATTGAAGCTGACCAGAAGTTATGTAGAAGTAACGGCACCCCTGATGATCGCCGACTCGCTGAGTATTATAAAAGTTAATTGGAAGAAACAAAGATTACATTGCTATTGGAAGCTTTGTGCAACTAGAATCAATAAGTACTCGTATAAGCGAATGAATTAAATCGTGTAAGCTTTAAGTTTTAATAAACACGTTTTTGTATTTTGAATACAATAAATATTTATAAATAACCTATAAAAAGTAATCCAAGAGTTCCTCAGCCCGATACTCGATAAACGTTATGTATTAATTTTAATTGATAAAACGCTATCTACTAATTTTAATTGGAAAATTCAGTATAAAACATTTTTTCTGTTTTTTTTCGATTGACTTGAGTGATGTTTATTGAACTGCTTAAAAAACGCTTGAATATTTCGTTTAATCATTTATTCAAGATTACTGTCATTTGAAAAGCAAAACACTGACGAATCGACTTCTGTCACAACCTCATAATTAAAAACACTCCACAGCCAAATGATTCTTCAACAATGTTTGATTATGTCCAAATGCTTGCAGACTGGCTGGATTTCCTCCCTAGGGAGTTGTTCATATTTAAATTTATTTCAACAGAGAGGGAAAAAGTTTTCGAGAAGAAATTTGGAAGTCTAGGCATTTCACTTCACAAAAGTCAACAGATGGAAGAGTTGAGGAAATGTGGATCTTCAAACATGGGCAGAATGGTGAATGTTACACAGTGTGTAAAGTGGCCACTTAAACCAGCCAATGACAGGTCATAAGCCCTGTAAATGCCTAGACTTCCAAATTTCTTCTCGAAAACTTTTTCCCTCTCTGTTGAAATAAATTTAAAAATGATTCTTCAACCATTTTTTTTTAAACTTTACAAACAACAAAAAAAAAACTACGCTTATTTGTTTGATCTATTACTATAATTTTTATTTTACTATTATTCTTAATATTGTAATTTTTTCATAACTTTATTATAATTTCGTCGGTCTCGTGCTGTAATCGTCAGCGCGTTTACCCACTATTCAAGAGCTCTCATGTTCGATTCCCGACATGGTTGATGTGAAATATTTATTTAAAAATGTGTTCTCACACTGGAATATTTCATAGTCTCTGGACTGGTACCTGAAGCGTAAGACTGATCATCTTACCTTCATGTATAAAAAATGATCAAGATACGCTGCAATTGGTGTACCAATGCAGTGTCATATGCACCATTAGGTGCGGAAAGGGGATTATGAAGATGATTTTTATAATTTATTTTAAAGAATTTTTTTTTCTCAGGTTAAGCTTAACCCGGCACAGCCTGAAAAGACATAATAAGCTGGGGAATATGTAAACTAAAAATAAATAAATATATGTTTACTTATTTTTAAATATAAAAAACTATGTTATATAAATAAAGTGGAAAAAACTAAACACAGTATTTTCATTATTACCTTTTATTTAAATGAAGTTCCACCAAGAAAAGACAGTAGAGAGACTATTAATCGTAATGTTTAATTAATCGCACGGTTTGATTAATCGCAGGGTTTGATTAATCGCATAATAACCAGGTAACTTCTCGAATTTTTCAGTTATCCACTAAAAACACTTTTTCGTAAATGAACGCTACAATGTTTTTATTACCCTATGCCCAAAATTCTAAGTTCTGCCGACAAACATACCAGTCTTGATTTCTTTGATAACAAGTTCTCTTCTTTCAAACGATCACGAAATCAAATTTAATTATTAACACCTCTCTCCCACTTTCATTCCCACAAAGTCTTCTATATACCATTGTATCTTTCTACTTTTCTCTATAGTAATTTTATATGTTTAAATATGTCCTTAAAAACGCCCGTTGGGCGTATATATAAATAAATCAATAAATTAACGAATTGTGCATTCAAATAATAATATTATTATGCATCACTCCACGCACAATGACGTCAATATTTTTATTTAAAATTATAAGAGCCCAAATTTTCGTAGTAAATAAAAAACATTATAGTGCAAATATAATACTTTAAAAAGTAAATGTAATATTTAAAAACACGATCTACTTAAACGATAAAATTTTTATTCATAAATTATATTGATATTAATGCGAAGCTAAATAGGTGTTTTCTTTCACGAAGGTGAGAGATTTTCATGCTCGACACCCGCGCACCTATAGTCAGAAGTAAAACAGGATGCAAGGCCTCGTTGTTCTTAATATATTGAGAAATTACAACTTAGTCATGCTTTGACTCCCCATCTTGTATGAATGGGTGTTTTGATTACAAATCTAAGATAAGCCGAGTTCCAGCTTGCGAAGTTCTAAGTATTTAGACGTTACAAATTAGACAGCTAAGCAAGTTTGATGTCTGAAAGGAAGCATCAATTTTAAATTCAACTGACAAATTCTTTGCAGAACGATTTTGTGTCGTAATTTTATCTAAATTGTGTTGTAATTTTTGTTTAGAGGAAATTAAAAAAGTCAGTTGATTGTCTGACTGTCACAGTCGATTCTATTTGTATGTGAGTTTGTAAATGTGTAATCTGTAAACTTGTGTTCGCCCGATATTATGAAATGTTTTTTTAGGACTATTTTGATTATGGTTTTCAGTAATTATTTAAGTTAACATATTGGGTTAACCATTATTTAAAAATCTTCTTGCTTTTTAATGATTAATAAAACGTATTTTCAGAACAAAGCCACACATACAGGAAATAAAAAAAACTAAGATATTATTTTAAAAACAATGGTCAACGATATTTTGTACTATGTTTAAATGTTGGTAGAAAAAGCTGGAACCCACCTTGTAGAAATCAAGATTAGCATTAAGTGTAACAGAGAGGGAAAACATTTTTGAGAAGGGAATGTGGCGTTTCCTAGCAGGTGAAATAATTCACCCTGATGAATCTCACTTACATGAATAAAGGTTTTAGCTCCTTTACAAGAGTCAACAGATGGAATATTCTAGAGAATTCTGTTGTTTAAACAAACGGAAAATGGTGAATTTTACATAGTTTGTATCACTCAAACCATCCAATGACAGGTTATAGGTCTTGTAAATGCTTATAACTCCATATTTCTTTCTCATAAGTGTTTTCCTTTTCTGTTGAAATGAATATCAGTTATGGTCAATCCTAAAGATTGAGTTTTATCAACTCAGAGCTATATTTATTTTAACGCCCGTAGGGCTTTTTAGATTTAAAAAATATGTAAATTACATGAGTGATATAAAATAAATAAAAACAAATCTGCATATTGTTGATAATAATTCAGAACTATATTTTATTCAGAATTATATGATTTTATTAATTTCAAAATAAAGAAAACGAAAATAACTCCTGGGAGTATAATATGTACGTTTTGTATTTTATGTTTTATAAATAATAATAAAAAAAACATAGAATCATAAATTATTTTGTTTGGGGAGTTTTTGTTTATTTTTATATGGTTAATATTTGTGTTTTAAATTTAGGTGAGGTAATTAGTACGAATTATGAATGCATAATATGATATATTTGAACAACATGCTTTTAACAGATGAGAAATGGCATTTTGATTACCGCGTGAATAAATGATCAGTTTTATATAAAATAAAACAGGAAAACAGAAACATAAATTGTGTTGTGATTATTTACCATTATCAACTAACCCCGCAACATGTTTACAGTAGAGAGGAGAGGAATTTGCGTAATGTGAGTGCAGCAACATAGTATCAATAAATAGATCGGTTGGGATGGAATAAGGGAATTTAGAAATAGCTTCACCAAAATGCTTTTTTTTTTTTTTATTGTTTAAACGACAATCATTCAATTAAGCTGAATGTCTTTGCTAATGTCAAGATAAGTCATAATAGATTCTAAACTAAGCTAGAAATATCAAATTATAGAAATATCCAAGCAAAAGGAGGTTGCTCTCGTTCAATCCTAGAACCAGTGAAAATAGCACAAAAATGGATCATAAAGATCATTCTCAAAAAACCCTCGAGGTATCCAACGAAAGATCTGTTCGCTGAGTTAAAGATATTGGATGTAAGACAATTGTTTGTGAGGTGCCTACTACTTAAATTTTATGATAAATTTAGTGAGGTTAAAAGAACCCAACAAAATATAACCACTCGTTCAGCGACACAAATTAACTGTATTGTCCCATTTGTATCAACCGCCTTTGGTAAAAAGCAATATTATGTAATTGCTCCAAAAATATTTAATGCCAAATTTAAAAGAGTCAAAATGTTTAACGAAATTTAAAACAAAAGTAACCGCACATATAAATAGTGTAGCGAGAGATTTAACTTTTTTTTTTTCTACATCTCTTCAACAATCGAATCTGGGTAAAAATGAATACATTTATCGAGTATGTTGGCCAAATGATAAAAATTTAAGCGCGATAGATCTTTTTAACGAAAGAAAATACTGTTTTAAAAAATATATCAAAATTGCGATAGAGACGTCACAAAAGCACAGTTTTAAGCAACAATTTTTATTTTTTTTATTTTTTTTTGTTTCTTATTAATTTTCATTATTTTATTTTTAATTATGAATATGTACTCGTATGTACATATGTGCATAAGTGTATGCGTATATGTTCATGTGTGTATGTATGTGTATATATATATATATATATATGCATGTTCATGTGTGTATATATATGTAGTATGTATGTATGTAAGTGTATGTATGTAAATAAATATGTATGTATATATATGGATTAGTGTGTATATGCATATGTATGTATGTTGTATATGGACATTTATGTAAATTTTTATTTCTTTTTTCATTGTTTTATATTTACTTACTATTTCGACTTCTTCTCTTCCTTCCCTTTTTTCCCATCCCACTTCCTTTCCCACCTAAAACTCATCTAAAAATCACCTCAAGGGCGCTTTACAATTGTATACCTTAACTTACATTCTAACTAAACTAGAGTGATATATTATATTTCCAGATTTAAAATTGAGAGTATGATGGCCTAAAGAAGTGGGATTTTAGTTGGGATCTGAACTGACTGGGACTGTCGATGATTCGTAAGTTTGAAGGCAATTGGTTCCAGGCAGAGGGGCCGGCGGCGGCAAAAGCACGATCTCCAAATCTAGTTTTTGGGGAGCGCCGAATTTCGACAAGTCTTCCTCTTCCTGAATCAAATGCTGACCTGGAGTAGATTTTCTTTGACATGTATTTTCCCTAATACAAAGGTCCGATAGGTATTTTGGAATATGTTTACTTAGTTTATGCAATAAATTTATAAAATATATTTTTTTAAAGTGATTAGTTTCGTAAGCGTAAAATTTATCACAAACTATCATTAGTAAAAGCAATAAAGTTCGTATTATAAAGTATAATCTATATTCATTATTTTATATGTGTGCAATGTCATGTCTGTACTCCTTTATTTGTATTTTAATTAATATTAATGTCTGAGCACCCGGTGACAAACTATTATTTGATAGCATAGAATTAGTATATAGTAAATAGCCCAGAAACCGCATACGCACATCAAAGAGAAGGCGACTAAACTACTCATAAATGAGAATTTAACTATGAATTTAACCGTGTTGTGTCCTTTAAAGTGTAGAAATAATGCTAGGACCTTAAAAAAAAACAGGATGCAATCACATTTTACGTGTAATTAGCAAATGATTGTGTATGTAACAATTGCATTACTTAAAAATTTAATCATTTTTCAATCTCTCAGATTATCGAAGAAACAAAATGTACATTTCGTTAGTGTTGCCAGGGTGGTAATTTTTTTTATCCTACTTTGCTCATCTAATGAGAGAACTAATAAAAATTGGATCTCGGATTAAAGAACTCTATCATGGACATTTGACCAACATTATATTTAAAACATAAAATATTATTTAACAAGATATAAAAATTTCCGTTCTATGTAAAATAAAATTTGTTTTATATTTTAAATTTAAAGTTCATTAATTCAATTACTCGTATTAAATGACTCTTTACTTATCTACTCTGTTGTGTCAATCAATATTTCTGCGTGCACAATAAAATTTTAGAGAAATTAACAGATTGCTTTTTTTTACCTTACATTTGTGTTATAATTATATTTTTTCCCACCATGCAACATTACGCGGAGACATAACGAATGCGCGCGGCGAAAGTGAGGCATAGTGGGGGAATTATTGGACACAGTCCGATGTATTCAAATAAGATTCTACGCTCCTTCTGGACTACTCTTAATTCGAGTACAGCGCAAACCTTGTCAAGAGATTCAGTATTTATGTCTAAAAGAGCAATAAAGGTGAATAAACGGCCTCAGGTGAGACTATTCGCGGGGTACCAACATTAAGCTCCAAGATAACTGGTACATATCAATCCTCGGCATTGTTTTCTGATATATTATGTAGGTTTTACTGAGGATTTAAGGATTCAATACTTAAAGTTGGAGGAATACACAACATTAATTTTTATTTTAGTTTATTTCCTAGTAACTGTGTTATTCTCAAGCAAAATTCACTAACGTAAGTTGCAGTCATAGCAATATATATTTTTTTAATTTTTGGAATTTATCACTATTTTGGGATAAAGTTACAAATAATAAAAATATAAGCACAAAAATTTTCTGTAACAAAGGAAAATTGAGTTTTATTTGATCACAAGGCCGGGTAAAAAAGCAAATTTGTGTTGGTAAATTAAAATAAGTTATGCTTATCCAGTATTTTTTTTACACTTTGATTCAATCTCACATAAGCAACAAGAAGTATTTTTTATATCATTTCTCACTAAAAAAAATAAAAAAAACAGGAAGGCCTTAAGCTATTAACGCATATAAAATCTAAAAATAATAATAATAACCATAGTTTATTAACAAAAATAACAATAACTTTATCTACTACATAAACACTTAGGTAATAGATTTTTCTGGATCATGTCTAGTCTGCCTAACTAGGTACAACCTGTTTTAAGGCAGACATTTTTATGCAAAAATAAACAACAACATTATCACCTACTAATTAATATACTATACACTTATACAATATTAATTTATTAGGAATTTATTTTGAGTAAATTTTCCGATTTTTCTCAACCTAAATCCAGTAACCAATTTTTTACAAATTTGTTAAATTGAATTTGGGTCATGATTTTGCAATCTTTGGGTAACATATTGAATATTTTAGGGCCCTGAAGCCTGAAATTTCTTTGCCCGAATACAGAGTTTGTAGTAGACCCCATGACCCATCCTCTAGTTTGACTTCTGGTAGTGTGGGAGCGTTCCTTTTGGGATTTGATAGAATAATTTACTTGCACAAACATTATTATTCTAAAATATATAATTGTCTTATATCTAAGATCTCGAATTCCTCAAATAACTTGACGCTGGGGTACGTGAAGGGCTTTATAAAAATTATTTTAATGATTGATTTTTGAGCAGATTCGAGAGGTTTTAATATCGATTTATTAGTGCCTCCCCATCCTATTATGCCATAAGCTATAATTGAGTTACATAAAATAAAATATAGTTGCTTGAGTTTAATTAGGGATAAGATGTTACGTATTGACTTAAAGACATGAAAAAGTTTTCTAATTTTTTGTGTTATATATTTTATGTGTTTTGTCCATTTAAAATATTTATCAATAATTATTCCCAAATATTTTATATGGTGTACTGATTCAAGCCTAATATTTTTGCTACTCTCCCATCCATTGTTTGAAATTCATCGGTCACATACAATTTATAAGTTGAAGAAAACTTTGAAAGGTTTAGTGGTTTTGTACATGTACTTCAAAGTCCCAGAATAATTTTTATTGCTAAAATATTTAAAAAACGTGGAATTAAAAATTCTCCTGTACGCTTTTACCGCTTCAAGATAGACTCTAGCACACACAAGTGCACTTTCTTTGTTTAGAGTGAGATAATTACAGTACTTCTATCCCAACGTTTTTACTAGTGTGGGTACTAGTGACTCGAGTATCTCTTATTTTTATAAGTGGAAATTATAAATTTTCAGGAAATATTTTAGCATTAAAAATTTACCCCTAAAGCTTCAATATTTGCTTAGGGTTGCATAGTACAGAAACAAAGTGAAAAAAAATTTAATTGAAGCTGACAGTGTCGCCCCAATAAAATTGTTCGTTAAATAAAATACAACTTTATCTTAATATATATAATTCCTCTGTACGTGTGATGTCACCGTACTCCTCCTCAACGGCTTAACCGATTTACATGCGGTTTTCAGAGAAATATAGATCTTTGCGCTGTGCGTGTTCGTAGATATTAAAATCTTCCATCTAATATGTAAAAAATAAGTAAGGAGCATAAATGTTTTTTTCATCGCCCTACCAGGGTTGCATTCGATGAGAATGCAAATACCATAAAAATTGAAGGATGTCGTTTTTTTGTGTTTAAAAAAATTGTTTTTGAATGTTTACAAACAGCATTCTCTTTTTATGAATCCCAATCAGACTCTTTCTTTACATTTCTTATAATTTCTTCTTAATTTGTAATGATGCCTACCGTGCAAGAGGTCCCGGTTTCGATTCCCGGCATGGTTGAAATGAAATATTTATTTAAAAGGGTATTTTCACACCAGCATATTTCATAGTTGCTGGACTGGTACCAGCGTAAGACTGATCATCTTACGTTCATGTAACAAAAATGATCAAGATACGCTACGGTTGGTGTACCAATGCAGTGCCCTATGCACCATTAGATGAAGAAAGAATGATGATAATTATGAGATGAAATATTATTACATTTCATCAAAATTCATTTTGACATAAATATTTTATGTTAACTATGCCTGGGCCCCGATTACAATGGGAAGTTAACAGAGTTATCTTCGACTGTCTATAAAGAAAAACCGGTATTTGTGCATGAAAATGAATAAATTTGCATGAACATTTAAAATGTCTTCGTCGGTTACCTATAATTGAACATGTTTAAAAGAAAAAAATGTATACGTATTCTGCTTTTCATACTGAAAACTTAATTTTACTTTGTAGATAAAATTGAAGATAAATGTTAACTTCCCATTGTAATCGGGGCCCTGGTTCCGTATTCTAAAAGGAAGTTAAAATATATCTTCAATTTTAACTACAAATGAAAATTAAGTGTATGAAAAATAGAATACGTTTAATTTTTTTTTCTGAACATTTTCAATTACAGGTTACCGACGAAGATACTTTGAATTTTTATTTAAATATACGTATTTTCGTACATAAAAATGATGTTTGTTTATACCGAATCAATTTTTCCACTAAAGATAGCGTTTGTAATCGCGGCCCTGGAATCAAATTCAAAACCTTTTGCATAGTGTGCAAACGTACTCACCACTAGACCGCTATTCGGAAGTGATTTTTATAATCATTGTCATCACCTCCCTTCCGCACTCAGTGGTGCATAAGTAACTGCATTGGTAAACCAAATGCAGCGTAGTTCGACCATCTGTTACATAAAGATATGGTGATCAGTCTTGCTTTTCACGCGCCAGTCCAGAAATAATGAAAAACTGCATTAAAAAAAAACTTCAGAATCAATATTCCATTTCCCTCTGCCAGGAATCAAACCCAGATTTTCAAAAACTCATCTATCATATAAAAACAAGGCGGACTTATCTTCACTAGATTTCCTTATTCATTATTTTTACCTGAGTGCAGCCATCGAGTCAAAAATAATCGTCGTTGGGTTCTGGTTCTATTTCGCAAACAGAACTTTATTTTTATCGACGAAAATAAAATTATTGTAATTAATAATTACATTTTAGTTATTAGTACTCTTAATGTATTGAGTCCGTTCTTTTCCAAATGACGTGAACAAGTCAAAACAAAAAATTCATTATTTTTCAAAAAAATATTCATTGATTCATTGCATCTTCACACTGCGCAAATATCGCGAAAAGCTTTGGCAGCTTTATTCCCTCGATTGGACGCGAACCGAAGGCGATGTTGATAATGCTCAATTTCGTCTACTTGACATTCCATTTTGAAGACTTGTAATCAAATAAAATAATAAATGTAACGTAAAAGCAAAAAATACATCTTGTAAAGCAAAAAATTATCCTTTGAATGACGTGTGATCCTTACCTTTGGTTTTACTGTTGGTGCTCATTTTTAAATTTGTAAGAAAACGGACTCAACTTAAGTTAACACCTAATAAAATGAATTTCTTAAAAAACCTCCGGATTTGAATGAGAAAGTTTGGCGTTTTTTTAAATAGACTTATTATGAAACCAAGCCATTTTTTTTATGTATCGTATTATCAGCGCTATGATTTTTTAAAGTTTTGTATTTCTAAAGTAACTCCGCGTGTGAAGTCAAAGTTTCTTCTCTGTCAGTTCTTCTGATTAGTTCGTTTACGGAAGGCAAACCGGATATCCTTCACAGCTCTTATATCATTGGTTGGTTCACATAAACCAGTGACGTCGTTCAAAGTAGTGCGCTCTTATGAATTTTTTTTTTATAAATACTTAGTCCATTTTCAAGAAACTTTGTAGAAAAATTTTATGACCTAATTTTATCCCGCGCAAGAAATATTTTTTTGTATCCAACTTCCCGTAGAGCTGAAGTTCCTCATTGAATTCTGTTGGCAAATAATTTGAAAAACATTCAAAAATTTATTTGATAATATTAACAAAATATCTGCTTTCAATGTTTGAAATGTACAAAATAGGACCTATGTACAAAGCAAGCAAAATCAATCCCTCTTGCATTTGCCCCCAAGCAATGTTTTACTTAACACGCCACTCAGCGATTCCGACGATTGTGGATAGTTTTACTAGGATTGTAGATTGTTAGTTATATAGGATAGTTTTACTTTTTGTTAAATAAGATAGCCGTATGAACTTTGGTTTAGTAAAGCTGCAGCTAAACTGGTTCTATAACTTCAGCTTTTACTTACTCGAATTCAACGACTCGGACACTTATAGAAAACAAGATAATCATTATTATCGCACGATAGTAAAGCTCACGTAAGGATAATTTTAAACACGATACGTTACGTTAACATACTGTAATTTTATTACATAATAGCACACTATAATATCAATGATTCAAATCCAGAGAAAGCACTCCTTCCGCAAACCCGAAAAACCGCTTCAAAGACTGAGGTCAACTATCAATTTTGCTCGTACAAAAAAAAAAACAAAAATCTAGTTTCCTTTTTATTTATTTTTTAAATGTATAAATCATATTTTACAAGTATAATACGTTGAACTACATTCCCCTAGGAGTTACAACAATTGAATTCGGGACATAAATAATATTAACATTTAGAAAATAACACAAAATGAGAACAACAAAGAAACAAAGCAAGTTAAGCTCCTTTATAACTAAATATAGCATAACAATATATAAGCCACAAACCTTTTCTTACACAAGGAGATTAATATATAAAAAAATGCTTTTAAGAATAAAAAAATAGTTAATCTACTAAGGGAAAAAAGGTCTTTTTTTTTTAATAAAGGAGTTGCCAATTTTTGCCTTGCTTATTATGTACAAGGCTTATCTTCTTCGCAGTCTCGATCCTGGGGATTGGTTTGCAGCAAAGTCCTGCATCTCGTTCTCCATTAGTCTCTATTTTCTGCAGCCCTCTTCAGCTCGACATATGAGCCGCAGTTAAAATCTTCGCACACTTGCTCCAAATATTCCCGTCGGGGGCGCCCTCTATAATTTGTCCCCTCAGCCATTCCCTCTATGATGTCGCGCAGGAGACCCTTATGGCGCATAATGTGGCCGATCCATCGGACTCGCCTCTCTGAGATGGTTTTGATTAGGTGCCTACCTTCTTCGATTCTGTTAAGAACCTCGTCATTAGTGATGTGGTCTCTCCAGCAAATTCCTTATATTTTTTTGAAGCACCACAGGCCTCTAGTCTTTTTTTATCTCTTTCGGTAAGGCACCATGTCTCACAACCGTACATCAATATGCTCCATACATATGTCTTGGCAAGTTGCTTGCGGAGTTTTAGATTGATATTATTTGACTCAAAAATCTTTGATTTTTTGTTAAACGCAAGCCTTGCTTGGTGTATGCGGCAGTCGACTTCTCTTTTTGTTCTCCCCTCCCAGGTGATCCTGCTTCCAAGGTACACAAACTCTTTCACGTTTTTCAGAGTTGCTCCTGACATTACTATATTCATTCGTTACTCATTACGGGCCACAATCATTACTTTGGTTTTGCTCCTGTTTATTTTCATTTTATATTTGTTATTTAATAAATTCTCCATGGATGCCAAAGCCTCAGTGAGTTCTTCTTTACATTTAGGAATCAGAGCGATGTCATCGGCAAACCTTATCATGTCTATCTTTCGTCCATGTATTTTAACACCCTCTCTATGACTCATTTTTTCGCCACATTTGATGCGCCACATTCGCCTGACAGTCCGCGTCGACTGCAAAAGGCGTATTATGCTCGGTCGTCGACTGATAATCCGCCACGGAATATGCAGTGCGGCTGCTCGTTCGGTTGCGGATTTACCGCGACGGAAGATTGGCGACTGAGTTTCAGTTTAACATTATGTCAAGGTTACAGTATTATTTACGTGTTATGAAACATAAGTTTAGGTTATATGAGGTTAGAGGATAGCTTTTTATCGTGTTTTTTTGCAAATAAGTGAAAGGTGATGCTAATCTAGCCACTCTGATCACAATTATACTCTTACTGGCTATGATGACAGGTATTATACGCGAATTAAATGTCAAGATAAACGTGTAGTATACAATAATCAAATTTGACTCGTGGTCTAATCGTCAGCGCATTTGCCTACTATTCAGGAGGACATACAATTTCTCACATAGTCAACATGTAATCTTCTTCTTCATGTGTCATGTCAGATTCCCATGATGTCAACTATCAGCTGAGAGTATGTGTCCCTGTCTCGGGCAGCTCGAAACAGCGCCCATACTGTTATAATCCCCGTCTAGTCTCGTATGTTCCGGAGCCAGGAGATCTGCCTTCCTGATGCCCTCCTGTCTCACCTCGTCGACCCTTTATTTCGCCTTTAATGATAAGTGTAGTAGTTTGTACTTCTCTCCTCTGACCACATGCCCCAGATAGAACATTAATATCAGCCAGCAGCAGTCTTATCCTCTCTTGCTCTTTGGAGTACATTTGCGTAGCTGACCATATCGGTCCATGGAATGCGTGGCATTCTACGATGTATCCACATTTCGAATGTCTCTAAAACTGATATTAATTTCATCATCATCATCATCATTCCTTTCCGCACCCAATGGTGCACAGAGCACTGCATTGGTACACCAATCATAGCGTATTTTGATATTTTTTATAAATGAAGGCGCTACATTAGTACACTGAACGTAGAGTATTTTGATCATTTTTGTTCATGAAGGTAAGATGGTTAGTCTTACGCTTCAGGCGCTACTCCAGGGACTATGGAATATTCTAGTGTAACCCCCTGTATCTGCTGTGCTTTGCACCTCTATAACTGATCATAACACCACTGAAGTTAGCATATTCCATAGTCCCTGGACTGGTTCCTAAAGCGTAAGACTGATCATCTTACCATTTTTAATCAAAATACTCTACGGTCAGTGTACTAATATAGCGCCTTAAGCACCATTCGGTACGGAAAGAAAAATATAATGATTATTGAATTAAAACAAAACAAAACATGTAAGTTAGCACAAAAAAATAACCTTTAAAACTTTAAATATTCATTGATTTTATGGGTAGAGAAATTTGAATGATTAATCAGTTCTAAACAACGACAGTTCTAAACGACTCCAAACAAAAGCAAATCATTCTTTACGAATAGTTTTGTTTTTGATAGTATCAGAAAAACAAACAACTTAAAGCATCATTTTTGATCGATATCTCCACAAGCCATTATTGGCTATTAATTTACCATTACGTAATTTAAATACAAATCTTAAATATACTTTCGGTCATTCGATGATGAAATTGCAACAAAATTAATTGTTAATCATCAATCAGTATTAACCTAGTCGGGTCTAGTGAATTTGTGTCAAAGACAATTTATTATTATTCAATATATGTAATTTATGGTATGCATTTTGCTTGATCAATAGGTCTGGTCTGGTAATTTGGCATCACATCTGTCAGAATAAACCGCTACTGTGTCTTGGCCATAAAGTTGCTCTCGAAAGATAACATATATTAGATAAAAGCTAAGCGTTAAGTTCTATTTAATTATAAATTAGTTGCGTAATTGATAGTTTAAGATTATAAAAATGCAGCAAAAAATGAGTTATATTCTCTGAATGCGCTGAGTATTTTTGGTAGTTGTATGAATATTTGAGTATCGAGGTTAAGCTAATTTGAAAAATACATTGTATAATAAGCGTGCGTAATCAAAAACGAAATAAATTATTTTAAGCAGTTTAACACGTTCTTTATTGAATATATAAAAATAAATTGTACGCTGTATTTATTTTTTGTTAGTTGTACAAAAATGGTCGCATGTACCTATATAATATATATTAATTTATATTTATGTATATTAGGCGTTCGCATACGTTGTGTCTCTTTTTTTTTTAAATTTAAAAATGAACACCAAAAGTAAAACAAAATCGTTAAGGTAATACGTCATTTAAAATAAAATTATCTGCTCCACAACATATTGTGTTTGCTTTTACGTTACATATAATATTTAGTTTGTTTACAAGCCTTCAAAATGAAATTTAAAGTAGACGAAAGTGAGCATTTTCCAGACCTCGAAGATGCTATGAATTATTGATCAATTTGTTGATCAATGAAGCAGAATACACTATTTACTAATTTGTTGGACACAACTTAAATTAAAATTCAATGTAAAAATTGGTTTGAGAGGTGGTTGTACGCTGTAATATTGTTCTTGGACCGGAAACTGAAGCGTAAGACTAATCACCGTACCATCCATGTAACAAAACATGATTCTGATATGCTACAATTTAGGTACTAATGCAGTAACCTATGTACTAAAATAGGAAAATGCTGATGATCATGATGCTGAATCTAATTGATTAATTTATTCTGTTCTATGAAGTACGTTCATAACAACAATGTTTTGAGTTAGTCCAAATGTTTGTAGACAAGGACTGGATTTCATTCCAAGGGAGTTATTAAGATTAATTTATTATAAAAGAGGCGGAGAACATTATCGAAAATAAGCCAATGACGAGTCATAAGCCCTGTCAATGCCTAAATTTCCACATTATCTTCTTTAAGATATTCGTCTTCGCTGTTGTAATATGTTTATAGTTCATAGTAAAATCTTAAGAACCAATATTAACTTTTGATAACATTACTTTTTGGGTGGCGATTATAAAGTTGTGTGGGTATTATTTGACTGAATCGTTGATCTGAGTTAATTTTTGAGGGGAAAGAAAAGATGCGTTTGCGCGATGATGGCAAAAACGGCATGCGGCCAAGCAAACTACAGAAGACAAAAATCCTACCTTCGGGAAGTCAGGAAAAGGGGTCAGGGACAGGAATCCGGATGCCATCTCCAAGTCCTGGCTTCTGGGTAGTGTTTCCCTTTTTTGGTAAACACAGCACTTTCACTATAGTTATTCGGAAAATATAAAGACGAATGTGGCGGCGCGGCGGTCAGAAAATGTAAAGGTGTGCGGATGCGGGCAGATGATTAGAGGACGAGCTTATGCGGGCAGATAAAATATGATTCCTGCGGTTGTTGACAGAAAATATCAAGAAAAAAAAAGTGATTGTTGATGTTGGAAAATGTTCTCAAAGCAACCGTAGCTACCCATAGGCATAGATATGAGGAAAATAAACAGATATTGGGAGTTGGGAGATCACAGGATGGGTAGGATCGGTAGACCTACATCTATTGGCGGTCCATTCAGCCACAAACCACTCAATTCCACCTACCACTCGCGCAACTTTGATTATCAAAATTGACGAAGAACATGCTTATTTTTTCAAATTGATCAATAATTTTAAAGATACTTTTTAAATATTTGTTAAAAAAATAAGTCATAATTCGAAGTCGATTTATTACTATGAAATCGAGTACATATTTTTCAAAAAAATTAAAAGTCTAAGTATGTTTTTTCCCGATTGTAATAAATTGTTAAAAAATACAACTGTTTAAATAAAAAGCAAACCAAACTGTACTCTTTAGATTTGGTCTACGGACAAAGTTCTAGTATAATGTAAACAATATTCTTGTTTGTGTTTCTAACGTAATTAACGATTCGGATTGGACTCTGGCTGGAATCTGACAAACGAAGCGAACCTTATATTAGGGAAATCATAGACCATTACAAGCCCGGGAATTGAAAAGGCAAGCATTATACATTATACAGGGTGGCCAGTCACTAGGCATAAAAAAATGTGGAGAAAGAAAATAAAGGTTAATCATAATCATGTTCAGTAAAATGTTTACCGTTTTCGAGATATTAAATTTTAACGGATTTCGTTTTAGTTACCAAACTAAAACTTTATTTTAGATGACGATTATTTTTTTTTTTTCTATAACGATAAACTTTACATTTTTTATAACACAAAAATACTGAGATCTATCGCATTATCGTGAGTATTTTTAGCTGATTTAAAAAAAATAATTCGAGTGACTTATTTTTTATTTTTATTTATTTTATTTAGTTCTATGTTAACATAGTCTAATATATATTTACAACACAATATTTACATCTATACTTGTTCTTACATTATTTATCACTATTATACACTTAATATCCTAATTTATAATATTAACTGTTTCATATGTACATTTTCATTGATTATATTCACTATTTACACTATATACTACCTAATATTTTTCACATACATACTTTTTATATTTAATTTTAAATATATTTACATTTATTTATTTTTTTATGCTTTCTGGCATTTCCTCAAATAGTTGTATTCCCTTGTACATAAGGCAGTTCTGGGACATTGCTTTTGATTTATTTTCCAGTCTTACATTTTTAGATCCTCTTGTTGCATAGTTATGAAAGAACTCATTATTTTTGAGTTTATTTTGAAAATATCTCGGAACTATTCCTTTAATAATTTTGTTTATTTCATTAGCAACATTGAATTTAATTCTTTGATCAATTGTCATGATATCAAGAAGTTGAATCATTTTCTTAACTTTTGTTCGTCTCCCACATCTTAATATAATCCTCATCGCTTTGTTTTGTATTATTTGGAGTCTCTTTAGATCTCCTTCATTACTTAAATATAAAATACTGGAGCAATAATCAATGTGGGGAACGATAATACTTTTAAATATCAGCAGAGAGGTTTTAATGTCTAATTTATTCCTTATCCTTCCTAACAGGGATACCTTGTACTTGTTCCAGTGCGAGCAATGATTTATTTTATAGGGAATCTACGAAAAATGATTTTTTCATATGTAGCTACAAAATATAAGTACATAATATAATTATAAATTGCTATTTTTATGTGGTTCAGTGAAAATCAAGTCGCACAACAATTATTATTAACTTTGCGATAAACGTAGCTTTACTTTATACTATTTTAATGCAATACTCGTACAAAAGTTTAATAAAAAAAAATCACAATGACATTCGGCAGATATTTTCATTATGATTGAAATGTCAACACTGAGCACTGGCCGATTCCTTTTAAAATAAATCATGCAAAAAACGGCCACATCGAACGTCCTATGTTAATTAATGTTCAAAATACTAGTTTACAAAAAGATAATCTTCAAACAATATTTATAATCTGCATGCTTCGAGTAAAAGAGACGTAAAATATTGTGTCCTTTTTTGTATGGAGGAATAAGCTGAGGTAATCGGCTAGTTTCATCGTTCGATTTTTTGTAGGAAGATATAAACAGCACGGCGCGGTGGTGGTGATTTATAATAATAATAATAATTATTTGATTTATTTTCCCATAAACATAGTAACTTTAAAACTTTATTATAAAAAGTCCAATATAATGGTAAGCTGTGCATAATCGCTTACTTGGACGATTCGTCCCTGGTATTTACATTTATTAGGCACAGAGACACAGTTTATAGTGACACAATCAGGAACGACCCATGCCTGTGAACTTGCCCCGGCTCGCTAGAAAATGCGTGTTGAGCCGGAGCATGAAAATGTATGAAAACTGTTTTCTTGCTGCGCATCCGGAATAGTCTATTTTAATAATCATTTTTAGATTCTGGTATGTTTCTTCATCGTATTAAGATAAACTTATTTAATTAAAAATACTTACGAAATTTAATTTAAGGTAACTGAAGCGAAGTCGAGGGAAAAAACAGGAATACTTTAATATCTCGAAAACTGAATACATTTTACTAAACTTGATTCACTTTTACTTTATAAGTCTAAGGGTATTATATCAGTGGCCTCCGTGTTGAAGTGGTCAAGATGCTTGACTCACACACGAAAGGTTCCGGGCTCGATTCTCGGTGAGATCTCAAAAATTAAAACGTGATTTTTCTCAAGCCTGGGTGTTTTGTGATGTAATTCACCACTGTAATTACGCCTCCTGGCCTGTTGTGGTGCAAAAATAAATAAATCACCATTTTTTTTTTACGTTTAGTGTCTAGTCATCCTGTATAATATGTACAATCAACTGAGTACAACGCGCAACGGAAAATGTACACAAACATGCGCAACTTCAGTGAGTAATTTCACTTACATAGACAAATGGAAACTCGTTGTTCATCGATACATTTATTTATTAATTTCAAATTCATTTACAGTTTACATTATATTCATGGACTTTTCATGTTTTTTAGGCTGAGTCTGTGTTAAGCCATAATAGTGAATAGGGAAAAATATGGTTACTTAAAAGAAATGATTACGTGCTTCAAAAAAATTGTATAATATAAATTATGCATAGTCACAAATGTGATGCACTCGCTTACACACACTTGAACCCTTACTCTCACAAATACATCCTAACACACCTGTACACTTACTCTCATACAAATCCACACAAACACTCATTTATACATATATATATATATATATTAACAAATTACAACAGGGATGGAGAATACCTTAAATAAGGGAATATGGAAGTCAAGGCATTTACAAGGCAATGTCTCCCGAGGGGTTGAAATCCAGTCTTTGTTGTTATTCATTATAATAAAATAAATAAAACACTATACGTAACTTACCTAAACCTTGACAAAGAAGCTTGTGTGCTTTGAAACCGGTCGGTGAAAAATAAAAATTAGTGGTTAAAAACAAAGTTGTTTTATTTATTTTATTATACAAGATTTAATTCATGAGTGTAGCAAATGCACAGTATACAATAAGGCAGACTAATCTACGTCATTTTTCCGTAGGGGTAGGCAGAGAAAATAAAACACCACTCCACTTACGTATTTGCAAGTAGATCTTGCTTGTTTTATATTCAAGTATCTTCCCTTGCACGAATGCCGAATTTTCAGACTTTTGGTATATCCATGGTTGTCTTTAAGTTTTTGTTAGATTTAAAAATGCAACGCCTTTATCAGTCTTCCTTGTTTTCTGCATCCATCAAAATTCGCATCGAAAATTTTTTGGTCGTGCTTTTGCTGTCCATTCGCTCTACCATCGCAGCACCCTTTTTTAAATTTTACAGCACGGATTTTAACATTTCTGTAACATATATAGTTTTGCCACTCATTCTCATTTCGACAGCATTCAGCTTGCGTTCATACATATTTTTACAACTCTATATATATAATAAGCGTAGCAGGACTCAATTGCGAACTGTTAATTTCGTCTCCTGTGCTGTGTAAGTTATCCATAACAATAATAATAGCGTTGATACGCATTGGAACTATGTTCGATATAGGACATGAGAATCTCGAATGTACCGGACAAAAATAAAAATGTGTCAGGACACTTCCTCATTACCGACAGCATGCGCGGGTGCTTCACTCAGAGAGAGAGCGCGGGAAACATTATTTCCGGGTGCAACTTCCGGAAGGGACTTCCGGCTACACCGTCACGGAACGCCTGGCGACAAATTAATGAAGCATCAGCTTGAAATTTATTTTATCTTCACAAAATTGTAACGAGCCTGAAAATTTCAAACTTTTAAAGATTAATATTTTACTATTTTCTTTTTCAATTTAGTTAGGTGGCACATAGTGGTCTATATCCATAAAAAAATGACAAAATCGTGTTTATAGAAATTCGTAAATATAGGAAATCCATATTTTTTAAAGATACCCTGCGATTTTTGTACCAACGCAGTGACCCATGCACCACTAGGCGCGGAATGGACTTCAATGATGATGATCAATAACTTAAGATTAACATAATTATTAGTAAATTTCAAATTGTAACGCCAATCACAGTAATAAATGAATTGTAATTATTTTAAAAATAGCACGAAATAATTATTATCTGTTGTCTCTAAAATTATAGCATTTTATTTATGTAGATGAGATTTTAGTGAATTATTTTACCGACTAAGAAACGCCTTTCAAGTTTTGTCCTTAGTTCTTGAACCCGTTGGTTTTTTTCAAAATTCTTTTCAGTAAGTTTGAATCTTAGTTAACGAGGATAGGATTCAATTCTCAAGGGAGATAATAAAAAAGGGAAATTAAAGGAGAAGTAAGATTGTTAAAAACTTAGAAAAATAAACGTCTGAACCCCTGTAAATGTCTAAACTTACGTATTCCCCTGTAAAATATTTTTAACATCCTTATTGATATGGATGACACTTAACATTTGTGAATGGGTTAAGTTAGGTAAACATTCATGCATTTTATGTTAGTTTTTGGTGCTTTCTCAAACAGAGAGACAAGCGGATATATTATTCAATGGTTTATAATTAAGATTTATGTAACCGAGGTGGTGGTTTTATCCTTAATGAATAATGGCCAAAGGATTACGGATTAAGTACTTCCTGAGGGATATCAAAGCGGAGAGGCTTTTCCCTAAGTAACGGCAGCACTAAACCCTAAATAGAATGTAAAAAACTGTGTACGTTTTCGTATTTTTTGTAAGGTAAATGCATCAAATATTGATTTTTGACCCAAAACAGCCTAAAAAGCTTAATTATTGTATTAGTGAATTTCGGAATTACACCAAGAATAATTTATATTAAAACATTTTTTAACTTTTTTGTCGCAACTAGCCTCAAGTAAGAAATCGTTTTTAACGAATTAAAATAAGTGTATGTATGTTAAATTTTATAACAAATATGAGGAAAATGACCAAATATTTTTATTTAATCATTATAATACACTCTTGCTTGACAGTGAAGAATACACTGGGCCCCGATTACAATCGGAAGTTGACAGAGTTATATTAATTGTCTAAAAATTTTAAATAGAATTTCCCCTACGAAAATATGTATTGTAAATTTGAACTATCTTTATCGGCAACCTGTAATTAAACATGTTTAAAAAAAATCTTCATGAGTATTTTTTTTATTTTCAAAAATTCAAAATTCGATTTCACTCTATAGACAATTGAAGATAACTCTGTTAACTTCCAATTTATTGTAATCGCCCCCCAGATAAAAAAAAACATTATACATTTTCTATATATGTCGGGCTCGTGGGTGCAGGTCAGCACGTTTGCTTCCATACAAGAGGTCTCGGGTTCCATTCCCGACATGGTTGAGATAAAATATTTTTTCAAAAAGGTGGTTTTTACTCTAGAATATTTCATAGTCCTTAAGAGGGTTCCTCAAGCGTAAAACTTCATGTAACAAAAATGATCAAGATACACTTTGATTGGTGTACCATTTCAGTGCCTTATGCACATTATGTGCGGAAAGGGAATGATGATAATAATATGAAAAGTACTTAGACTTTAGATATTTTTTTATACTGTATTTTTTTGACCTAAAGGCTCACTTTTTTACTCTGAAAATTCAACCAAAAATTGGGGTGCGTCTTATTGTTCGCAAAATATAGTACATAACATATTTCATAGGTCCCAAGAGCCTGTTATTTAGGTAATACCACTAAAAATAATTATTTTCGCAGATATATATAATTAGTAAGCCAATTTTCTCCGAACTAAACCTCTTCACTTCTGTACGTTCATGTATATTATATATTTATACTTAGATATCCTAAGACGTGTACATAAGCATCCTAAATGTCCAAGTTGTTCTGCTTGTTTCAAGTTATCGCCTCTTACTAAAACGTGCGTTTGAAAATTATTCATCTCTTGAATATTAATTTCCAATTAGAACTTCAATGGATCCAGAGATATAAAATCATGTAATACAACATACTAGCATACATAAAATTATTAAATTACGACATTGCACCATACAAAGTTGCCTAAAATGCAGTTAGATATTTTATAATATTATCGAAGGAGTTTAGCTTTACGATCAAGCGGTTATAATGAAAATGCCATATATTTAAAGCATTAATGGTCGTTAAGAGAAACTTAATATTCAAATAAGTATCTACACTGGTTTTATTGAGCGAGCTTTTTATTTTCTATCCGTAATAGAATTCTTTTAATCCAGACGAACTGATTCAAAGCAGGTATTTTAAATTCCGGAATATGATAATTTATACAAATTTTAAATTACCCTTGAAATCGATGACGGGTAATATAAATTGAGTATTATAAGTATTACAGTATTGTAATACCAGTGTTTCAAATTTGTCAACAATATTTTGAAACGAAATTGCGCCGGTGATATGATAATGTACAATTTCAGTCAAATATTTATTACTTTTTTTATTTATTGAACTTTTTGTACATTAAAGGGCTTATTGCCAATTCGGAATTTCTTCCAACAATAAAGTAAAATTTATTATTTTTACAACTTTAGTTTCAAAACGCACACGAAAAAAATATATAAAATATAGTTTGCAATAGTATAGCCTTCGTAGTAGCCTTCAATGGAATATAGATTAAGGAAAGAAAGGAGTTATTTTTTAGGCGGAGAAATAAAGTTTCTGTAGAAATATCTTTGATAGTGGATGGGAGATGATGCGTCAGTCGAGCCGCAGACCGCAGACAATATGAGTGAGAAAAGAAGTAGGAATCGTGGATGGGAATTAAATGATTTCTAATACTGATGATTCCTTTGTTATTTTGTATATTATTTATTACTCTCATTTCTTACGACAGTATAGAGTGAGTTTCTAGAAACCACATCTTAAATATCATTTCAATTAGGTTTTTATATTTATTTTTTCTATTGATTTCAATGATACTATTATTATTTTGTATATTTGATTATGTATGAATCTAAATTTGTACAATTTGTATTTTCATATTTATTTCTGATTTTTAAAAAAAAAATTGTATTTAGAATTTTATAATTTATTATTTTTACTTTGTTTTTCTGGAGTGTTATTCTATTGCATCACATGTCATTATAATTTAATTTAATTAATTTTACTATGTATTTTTTACTGTAAATTATTATGGCTTGACACGGGCAAAGCCTAAAAAGCCTTAATAAGTTAATTAATATTTTAACGAGTGAAATTTTGAATGAATGAATAAATAAATAAATACATCAAAATATGTCAATCGAAGCTAGTCTGGCAGTGAATTGGTATTTTCTAGTTCTTGCGGGCTCTTTTTAGATCCGAACATTGGAAAAACTTCATTAGATATCAGAGAGTCGTTATCGAGTCAAAAACACTCGTTTAGAAAGTTAATTGTGTTTTTTTTTACCAATGCAGTCCAATACACGATCAAGTGAGGATAGTGATGATTATTTTCACGTACTCTTTTTAAACTCATAAAATAAATAAATATATAAATAAAACACCTTTGTTCGTGCTGCAGGTACGTTTGATATTTTGCAACTAATCTCTAGCAAAATTAATTCGTATCTAATACAAAACATCCTGTATGTAATAGTGTATTTCATCCAGTAATCCATTATTAACTAAAACGTGCAATTTGAATTTAATGCATTTAATTAAACAACGCAGTTTTAACAATTAAATGCTACTGTTTATGTTCATTTGAAATACATGACTAAACGCGGTGTGCAAATTTACCGTAACACAAATCAAGATACATAATCGTTGATTTATTATAAATTGGAATGTTATAAACATTTTAAATCATTAATATCAAAACCTCATTTAAACTATCTTTCCCATTGTTAAATTATTAAAACAAAAAGGTTTTAGAAATAAAATCGTTATATAAAAATAATTGTTTGCTTCAAATCTATAAAGACAAAATAAATAGTAGTGTTTCTACATCACAAAACGTAAGTACGCGACCTAGAACAAGTGGTAACATCTTAATTCACAAATTAAAAACAACTGCAACACAACACCATTATACTTACTGAGGAATATTTTTCTTTACTGAAATGAACAAAGAAAATTATAATTGCAGTCAGGAATACAACATATTTAAGAAATAATTAAAAAGTTATATTTATAATTCTTTTTTGTGTAGCACTGATTAAAAACACTGAAATATGATCATGAAGAAGATAATATTCGACTTTAAGTCTTTTAGCGTTTCATCATCCAGTGCCCAAAATTGAAGAACATTCATATCATTCTAAAGGTAGGTGCATATTCCGTGTTCCTTTCCTTTCTTCAAATATTCCCAACCTTTTACAATACCGAATGGAAATTCGTTTTTTCGAGTTTGTCCGTTTTTCGTTAACAATAAGTATTCATGTTTTTACCGTTTTCTGAATACGTTTGATTTAATTTAATGCGGTAATAAATATTTGATTACGCAACTGTAAGAACGAGTAGTTTCAATAGTAAAATTAATTCTATAGGAAACAATAACTCACCGTACCATTCATTGGTTTTGATTACTACTTGTGTTTGCGGTATCATTTAACCGCATACGGTTGTTATTCTGAGTGCTATCCCTTTCGGTTACCTCGCTTTTTACTTTAGTAAGAAAGGGAAAAATGAATGTACTAGTATTTGGGTGTAGTAGTATGTTGCAAAATGCAATAATGTCTCATTATTCTATGGAACAGTTTCCTAGAATTTACCGAGTTTTCACTGGATATGTAATTTTGAGGAAACGGCGGGTGTCACGTACGTACAAATAAAATATAAAATACTAACTAACTAACTAACTAACCATCACGCCATTTCCCCGGAGGGGTAGGCAGAGAGGATAGAACGCCACACCACTCTGTCCTGGCACACTTCCTTTGCTTCCTTCACATTCATACAACTTCTCATGCACGCACGTCGATTATTACGATTTTGTGGAAATATAAAATATACCCGATAATTTGATGTAACCTGAGAGTTTGTCGTGTGGGATCGAAAACTTCTTTAAATACTAAAAATAATTTAATTTTTATTCCGAAAAAATAGGAAAATATCACTTTTTTAAACATTTTAAAATATATAAGAGTCTATAAAATACTGTCCAGTAAAAAAAAATAAAATGTTACTTATTAGTAGCAAAAACGGCCTCTCCATTGGCCACGCCCCTAATACGTGATGATTTATGTTTATTTGTTCCCGGCCATTCAATTTTGTTTAGAACATTGTCACGAATCTTGACGTCACAACTATGAAGGCCAAACATGTCGCGTTTTTCTAGTGACGTATTTAAAAAAAACTTTTTAAAATTTATGTATAAAAACATTTCTCCACAATATTCATATTGATTTTAAAAATACAATTTATTATGCTAAATCCATTTCATATATTTTTATTGTTATTCGTAGTGTGTGATATTTCCCTTTTATACGGGGTATTTAAAGCTACGTGATCAAATATTTTGATATATTTAGTTATTTTTTATATATAACTTCTTTACACGTCAACTGGTTTCAAGACGTACCCGTCTCTTTACCAGGACACTAATTACAATAACGTGCAACTCCCACTACACATCCTCACCATAGTGACTGTGGAATCATCTCACATCCACTATCAAAGATGTTACTACAATATCTCTGTTTAAAAGCACGCCTGAAGAAACATCTTCATTCTCTTCCTTAACCTCTCCTCCCTTTCTCTTTCCTTTTATTCCTTTTTTCCATTGAGTAATATTATTGTTTTTTTATATTTTTTAAAGCCAATCAACAGGCTTAAGTAAGCCCAAATAGATTGGCATTAATGATTAGTACTTAATCTAAACATTCTTAAAATCTACTTAAATGAACAAAGTGTATAATCAACAAAAGGTGTATACTCGTATATAGCATAATCTAGGCGGGCATGGCAAGTGTGACATCGCGAGCCAGGAGAGACAACACCGCTTGCTTCTCAAATGCCTGTCCTTGCTGTAGGAACACATCGACAGTACCGCTTAGTGAGATTTCGTTCACTGTTCTGAGATCCTTGGCAGAGGTGAAAAGAATCCGATGTTAGTTTTATAATTTCCCACAGCAGATACAGGATTGGTACGCAAGTTTAGGCGAGGTACATTAAGGTTTACCTGAGCAAGGATATCATGGGCATTTATACAGTTAGGTATAAATTTGTGCAAGAATATAAAACCAGCCGAAATCCTTCCGAACTTTAAATTAAAGATATGAAAGTACTCTAGACAATTATAAAAGTTGATATAGACCGAAAGTACCGCTGTGGCAAATCCATCAATTCTATAATTTCTTGTTTAAAAATAATTTCTGTAAACGCGTCTATATTTAAAAAAAAACACCGTTCGACTTATTAGTCACCAACAAGGACCCGAATTGCGCCTTTCGCAAGGGTCGTTGTATGTAATAAAAGTCTGTCCGCTCGGGCAATCGGGAGCGTATTGTTCTTGCCGAGAAGGTACCCCCAAGAACCGGCCACATGTCAATACTTGTGAAGCTCAGGACACTTTTAAAAACGCGAATAATAATAGTTTAAAATAATATTTATATTTTGAAATCCAAATCACTTTATTTCCATGAATAACATATTTATATTTTACATGAAAATTATAACGGCGACCATCACGCCGTTTCCCCATAAAAGTAGGTAGAGAGGATGGAACGCCACGTCACTCTATCTCAGCATATAGACTTCGCTTCTTCTACCTTCATACCTATTCTCGTGCACGCTCGCCGATTATTCCGATTCTTATCATAAGTTAATTATAGTACTAGGTTAATTTAATATTTAAGTTTAGTAGAATAAGTTTTAAGAACACCATTTGGCGGGAAAGACGGAATTCGGCGGGAAATGAAGACCGCCCCGACCGAAGCGTGCGCCCGCCAATCAGAGCGACGAGACCAACCGGGAAGGGGGGACGTCGAAAAGATGATAAAAACCGTGACGCCCGCTTCCCGGACTCTCTTCCTACGGAATCTCTTTCGACGGAGACTCTCTTCCACTTAGACTCTCTTCCACTTAAACTCTCTTTCTACGGAAGTCTTTTCTACACGAACACTCTTTCTACGGACTTTCTCTTCGGACTCTCTTCTTCTGCGTCAGTTGACCTCAAGGGTCACGGGCGGGTGCCTTGCCATCTCCGTGGCCCAGTCAGCAACCCAGTCAGCAGCCCAGGAGAGACGCCACCGCGCTGGCTAACCAGCCCTGAAGTCGCAGCCCCGACGCTGCCGCCTACGACGTACCCCACGCGCTCACGTCGCCGCACCACGGTGACGCAGCCCACGCGCCCACGCCGCTGCGCTCATGACGAGCCGCCCACGTCGTGCGTCCCTCTACGCACCCGACGTCACTTCTCATGCCCCGCCATGGGACAGGAAGCCACGCCGCCGCTCATGACGAGCCGTCCTCGCGGCATACCTCACCGCAGCTGGACGCCACCGTCCCAGCTACCCCTGTCGCCGCAGCCAGATGCTGCCCTCCCCCTACGATGCACCACGCCGCCGCCCCCATCGCGTCCTGTGCCCACGCCGCACGCCAAGGACCCACGCCGCCATCGCGTCACCACGCCGCGCGCCGCATCAGGGCGTCAGGTTATTTTAAAGTTTATGTTTAAGTAGGTTAAGTCTAATTTAATTCTAAGCTAGGTTAGATATTGTTTATAATTTAATTTAAATACATTTAATTTCCACAATTTATCTTTATTCCTTTCTTACCCTCCACATTGACATAATTAAACTGAATGCAGCTTTAATCTAATTGTTATTCTTTACGAATAACTGGCGCCCGACAAATCCAACGTCTCTCACTCTCTTAATTAATGAATTTTTTTTAACAATAATTTTAATTTTATATATTTTTACTTTTAATTACCTTTTTCGGGGTTGTCAAAGTTAATTATGAAAGTATTTGATCCGATTCTAAATATTTTAAAAATTTACGCTGCACCTATTCAATACGCGTTATATGAATAGGCGGCCTCCGTGGTGTAGTGGTCAAGACGCTCGACTAACGCACGGAAGGTTCCGGGTTCGATTCCCGGTGAGAACACAAAAATTAAAATGAGATTTTTCTCAAGCCTGGGTGCTCTGTGATGTAATTCACCACTGTAATTAGGCCTCCTGGCCTGTTGTGGTGCAAAAAAAAAATGTAAAAAATACATGCGTTGATGAATATTATAATAAGGAGATCATATAAGGACAAACGGACCGAAGGTCCGCGGTTCGAATCCCACCCTACCCCAACTGGATTCCATTTTCTAATAGTGAGTTATTTACAACTCGTTGAAAATGGCCCTCAAAATTAAATATTTGGGTAAATCATAAGAACGCAAATATTTCTTTTTTCTTTAAAAAAAATAAAATAATGCTATGGAATTAAATTAAGATTTATTGTAATTTATGTACAAATAGGTACAGTTATTTCTACTTTTGCATATCTTAAACTTTTTAAATTTATTTTTTGATGAATACGTTTTGTAACTTTTTAAGAGTTGAGAAAAATATGGATGTTTAAACATGGGCAGAATGGTGAATGTTGTACAGTGTGTAAATTTGCCACTTCAACTAGCCAATGACAGGTCATAAGCCCTGTGAATGCCTAGACTTCCATATTCCCTTTTCAAAAATGTTTTCCCTCCCAGTTGCAAGAAAAGTTTGTAGACAAGGCTGAATTTCATAGAGGTCGACATTTATTGAAACACAGAAGGAAAAAATTCAAATCACAAAGCCAAAACAAATAAAGAAATTGAGGAAATGTAGATGTTCAAACATAGGCATAATCGTGAATGTTAAATAGTATGTCATGTGATCTCTTAGACCTGCTAATGATAAGTCATAAGCCATGTAAACGCACAGATTTTTCATTTTCTCCGCTTTAAATTTCGATCTAAAATTGATTCATATTTTTTTTTATTAACTATTATTTTGCTCTGGGAGAAAATTCAACGAAACAAGTCATGGGCGTCGGCATCGCGGCGCCACTCGTCTGAGTTGAGAGCGTCTACCGAGCCTGTCTGAGGGGCCAAATAGGGGAAGTTAAGGAACCCTTGGCATCCCGATGCATTTTTCAATGGAACCACAGAACAAGCTGTATTTATTTTGGAATTGTGATTTAAATGTTCCAATGTTTTTAAATTTTCATATAAAATAAATTTATTATTAAAAATTATCACAATAAGGGCCTTACTCATAAACTTAGCGTTAAGTTACGCCTAAGTATAGTAATATAATTCAGATGGAAATAACATCCTTATTCTACCACTATAATAAGAACGGTATTTCTATCCGAATTATATCACTAAACTTAAGTATAACTTTATGCTAAGTTTATGAGTAAGGCCCCAAATCTTATTTATAATAGTGTTTTTTAAAGAAATTTTATTTATATTATTAAGAAGGAGAGCTACATATTTGTGCGTTATTATTTTAAGAAATCAAATTTTTTTGCAACAGAAATGGAAAACATTTTTGAGAAGGGAATATGGAAGTCTAGGCATTTACAAGGCTTATGACCTGTCACTGGTAAGGTTAAGTGTTCACATGATATACCATGTAAGATTCACGATTCTGCCCATATTTGAACATCTACATTTCCTCAAATTTTTTCTTCCGTTGGCTTTGTGATTTGAGTTTTTTCCTTCTTTGATTCAATAAATGTCAATCTTGATTACTTTCAGGGGGTGAAGTTCAACCTTGTCTACAAAATTTTGTCGCAACAGAGATGGAAAACATTTTTGAGAAGGGAAAATTCAAGTCTTGGTATTAATAGGGCTTATGAAGTGTCATTGGCTCGTTTAAGTGGCCATTTTACACAGAATGTGAATGCAAAACTAATAAACAATGTTTTGAGTTTGTCTAATTTTTTGTAGACAAGGACAGGATTCAACCCCCTAGGGAACCGTTGATATTAATATTTCCTTTTTTTATTGTGTCGATAGTGCTAGTATTTATTCTATTTTACGTTTTATAAAGGTAACATAATACAACACAACAAGTATATTAAAACAACAAGTAAGGAGAATAATTCTTAGGTATAAAATGTCATTTTAGAGTATTCCAATTAGAATCTAAATGCGCGAATCTCGACATTTGTACATTTATCACACATCGTTTTACCCCACATTGGCTTGAGATATCGCATTTCAACAGCATTCAGCCTACTTTCATAATTGTTTTTCCAGTTCCATATTTCACTCCCATACATCAGGGTCGGCTCCAGACCTCTGTGAACTGCTAGTTTTGCATCCCGCGACAATAATTTGTGTGCCAGGGTAGATTTAAGTGTACAGTTTACCCTGTTTCAGGCAAGGCTAGACAAAAATATTTATTTTATTAGGGAAGGGATAAAAAAGGGGGAGAAAAGGGAACAAGATTTAAAAGAGGGATATAGATATAGAAACTTAAAATGAAAAGACCATTTAATTTTAAGTTAAACGTATTAGAAAATGTAATACATATTTATTAGATTAAGGAATATTTTAAAAATCAATAATTTAAAATCAGCTTATTACTCAATGTACAATCTTTGTTACAATATGGTATTGTTGGTATAAAAAATTACAACAATCTCCCCAATGAACTAAAAACTATTAAAACAAATATATGAATAAATAAATTCAAAGTAAATTAAATGAAATTTTTTGAACCCGTGTAAGAACTGTATTCTATTTTAATTATTATTAATGAATTACTATTTTCTGTTTTTTTATATCCTTTAAGTTTCTTTTTCTCATGTACTCTTATATTTAAAATGATTTAAATTCTAATAAATAAATAATAAATAAATAAACTATAACAGAGTAAGTCACTCTCCAAGCACAAAAGTCAGTCTCTTTTTGGAGAGTTAGAGTTAGAACATTTACTAGATGTATAAAAGTAAGTTTGTATTATAATATAAAAACATGTACTATTTATGAAAATATATTGATTAATTATAATAATTAAAAAAAAAAAAAAAAAAAAACCGGTCTGACGACATCGGTCACGACGAATCTCGGCCACTAGTAAAAATTTATTAATAAAATTGGAATAAAACTAATACGTATTTCTATTATAATAATTAAAATGCAGTTCCACCAAGAAATGTCAGCAGAAAAACTCAATTTATATATCTATTGATTAAAAAAAAGGAAAAAAAAAGATAAAATTAAGGAAAAAGTTTACTCATAATAATAAAAATACGTATATAGTTTTATTCCACTTTTATTTATAAATTTGTATCAGTGACCGGGTTTCGTCGTGACCGACATCTTCAGACTGGTGGGAGACTAAAAAAAATTCTGTGTTATACACAAATGCAAGCAGGGGATGCAAATCATGATTTTATTCAATTATGGAAATAAAAGAATTAAAATTAAAATCATTTAAGTATAAGGTAATAAAAATTATAAGAATATAAGTTTTGTTTGAATGTGTATAATAAAAACTGGTGTGATTCATATGATTTTATGAAGTTTTTTAATGAAAATGTTTTTGAATTATATGTATTTAAATTTTTATGGTTGGTAGTTCCATCGACAGCCATGTCCTCCGGGCCCGAGGTAATTATGTGATTCTCTGAAAGCAAATTTCCCGGCAGTTAAATCTTCTTTTTATTATTATTATTAAAATGCAGTTCCACCAGTTCAGTAGAAAAACTCAATACATGAAAAAGTTTACTTTGCAGGGAATCGAACGCGGGACCCCAAACGCGGTAGGTATTTATTATTCGATAGAATTTTGCGCCCGTAAATATTTCATAACGCTTAAAATAAACTTGTGTAGCTATATAAAAATAAATGATTTATTATATCATACCAAGGCGTTTCCCGTTATGAATGTAAATATATTGAAAGGGATTTCAATTACCCAACCTTAATTGAAAATATTGGAAATCAATCATTGGATAGCATGAAGGCGTCGGCGCCAAGACGCTACATCATTAAGGGCTGCAATGTGCCTAGACTATTAGTAGAAACAAAAGCTTAACTAAAATATTATATTCGTGGTTTTTTATTTCTACCGCTGAATAATAAAACTTTAATAAACTATAAAAAAAGCTTTTTGGCGAATAAGCTGATTTATTAAAACCCATATGAAAATCGTAAAGAACTCCTTATTGGGCATTTAGATTGAATATAACATTTATTTCAGAAGCAAAACTTTGTGATTATTCATTATAATAAAATAAATATAAAAAAACTATTTATTTTTATTTTTTAGCTTTAAAACCGGTCGGTCGAATAAAAAAGGTTGTTAAAAACTCAGTTATTTTATATGTATTGACTTTTGGTGTTAATCAATTTAGTCTTCTGGTTCCTACATTGATTAAAAGGCGCATTATGTATTGATAACGTGTGACAAGATTATGTGCTTTAGCTTCATTCCAAAGGCCGTGAAATCAGTGGAAGAATATACTTTAAAAAAATAATTAAATTTACTCCTAATTCACTGAAATACATGAATAAATTTGTATTTTATGTATCAAAAAGTAGAGAAGGTAAATGTTAAATTGCTCTACAAATTTTATATAACTTAGGAATACATAAAACTTTGTTTAAAATAAAACATATTGAGGTTTTTTGTAGATATTTCTTGATAAAACTCCATAGTTTTAGTATTTAATTTGACCAACGAGCGCTTTTTTCTAAGTTGGTATCTTTAGGACTTACAGTTTGTAAAACAGTAATGTTTTGCAAACAAGTTATAGTTATAATTATATTTATCTTGTCTGTCCCCTAGTAAAATACTCAGTTCTTATCTTTCAACCTTGTAAGAAACAGAATAAAAGTTGAATATGTTGTAAAAAATTTACTAGTCTCGAAGATGCCTACTTAGGCAAAAGCGCTCATTGGTCAAATGAAATAAAGTCAAACCAAGAAGTTTTTATTACTGATTATATCAAAAGCATAATTAAAAAAAAAAAAAATAACTGTAATTTTTCGGTAAACATGCTTTCATGATAAATCTTTAAATGTATTTGAACGTGAAACTAATGAATAATCTTTCATTAAAATTTCAAAAATCTTTTTTTTAAATGCGCTTGTATAGTAATGTAGCGGTCAACGCATTTTCCTACCATGCAAGAGATCTCGGGTTCCATTCCAAAAAATGGTTGACCTGTAACAATTATTTTAAAATGTGTTTTTACGCAGGAATATTTCATAATTCCTTGGACTGGCACCTGAGGCCCAGTACTGATCATCTTCCCTCCACACAGTAAAAAATATCAAGATACTGTGCGATTGGTGTATCAATACAGTGCCCTATTACATGCGGAAAATTAATGATGATGACAATATATTGACTTATTAACATATATTTTTAGTAAAAAAAGGGTCTTATTTAAACAATTTTCTTTTTTTGATTGAATATGGTAGAGCTTGTATTTATTTCATTATTGCGCCTTCATTCTCCATAAACAGTTAAAATAATATATTAGGTTTATAGTGCAAGACATGAAAATATTTGTAGTAAATTCAGTTGATTAAACTTTCTCTTCAGGGTTCAATTCTCAATCAAGTTGTGATTTCCTAAAGTTAGAAAATCAGTTTCCAATTTCCCTGATGAATAAGGAAATTGACACCGAACAAGTTTCATATCCGCTCCAGAAGTGACAGCCGGAGGCAATATATGGAAAATGCTTTAAAAACATAATTTTGTAAAAACGTTGAGGTTTTAAATTAAAGTGCTTTTCGTGATTATGTTTAAAAGCTTTTACGATGCACTTTCGTGGCTTCAAATTGCTTGTGATAAAATATCGTATGAATTTGCTAAAAAAATCACATACGCTTTGACGTTTATAACAAGAATTGCCGCAATTTGTTAATGGTAAAATAAATCAACAATATTTTGAGTTTGTCCAAATTTTTGTAGACAAGGACTGGATTCAATTCCCTGGGGAGCTGTTTATATTAACATATTACAACAGAAATAAAGAACATTTAAGAGAAGGTAATATAGAAGTCTAGGCATCTACAGGGCTTATGACCTGTCAATGGCTGGTTTAAGTGGCCACTTTACACACTGTGTAACATTCACCATTCTGCCTATATTTGAACATCTATATTCCTTCAATTCCTTCATCTGTTGATGTTTGTGAAGTTAAAGAGCCGAAACCTTTATTTATGCAGGTGAGATTCATCTAATTGAATTATTTCACCTGCATACTAGGCAACGCCTGAAAATGTTATTTTTTCAATTTCTATACTTCTTCATGGACCAGGTAATTTATCAACAATATTTTGAGTTTGTCCAAATTTTTGTAGACAAGGACTGGATTCAACTCCCTGGAGCTGTTTATACAGTGTGTAAAGTGGCCACTTAAACCAGCCATTGACAGGTCATAAGCCCTGTAGATGCCTAGACTTCTATATTACCTTCTCTTAAATGTTCTTTATCTCTGTTGTAATATGTTAATGGTAAAATAAATGTTATTTTTTTACTTTCACAACTGAAAATTTACAAAAAAATATGTTACAATGAATCAAAAAAAAATTCAGGAAATCAGGAAATTTTGTGTATTTTTTTATAGGACGCTGAATTTTTTTTAAATAATTTCAAATGAATCCATCAAATTTAACATCTAATTACGTGCATCTTATATCAACAAATTTTAGTGTTCGTTTATAGTGGAGTTTCTGATTTATGGTTAATAATTCGTTTATAAAATAATAATGTCGAAATTTTTCAATATTAGTTACTAAAAAAAACTTTCTTAAAACAATAAAAAGAAAATACTAGGTATATTGGATCATGCATATTAGATTGATAAAATTATCTATAATTTTGTTTTATTTGTGATACCAAGTTATTTGTTTTCAATAGATTAAGTTTTTCTACTGACATTTCTTGGTGGAACTACATTTTACTCGTAATTATAATAATAAAAATACGTATATAGTTTTATTCCACTTTTATTTATACTTTTTAACCAGTGACCGGGTTCTGTCGTGACCGACCGTAGGGTGACGATGTCTGTCACGACGAAACCCGGTCACTGGTAAAAATTTATAAAAAACAGTGGAACAAAATTATATTGGTTTTTTTACTATAATAATTATTAGTTTTCATTTTTAAAAATATACTCATGAAAATATCTAACCCTTTTTTTCTCGCGTTGTGATCAAATGGTCAGCGCTTTTATCTACCGCAAAAGAGGTCTTAAGTTCGATTCCCGACATGCTGGTCATGAAATATTTATTAAAAAAATATATATGTTTAGATAATTGAATATTTTAAACTTAGCATATTTATGTACTTTCTTATGTTGTTGGATAATTCAAATAAAACACCCGAAAAAAAATCATCTTACCTTCGTTTTTTTAATAACTCCTGGGAGTATAATAAGTACTATACGTAAAATGTTTTATTAATAAAATAAAAAATAAAAAAAATAAAATTCAATTTAAAAAAAAAACGTCATTTAAAATAATGGGTGAATATATATGATTTACAGTAACGCATGTATTTGTAAGTAAAATAATGTCTTCCTATTATTTTTTTTGTATTTAAAAAAGATGAAAGTTTAGTTTTTCTCGGTTCAAATGTCATAAGAATACATATTACTTCAAAACATATAGAAGAAATGTTTCTAACTTTAAAAGTGAAAATCCCAGCATGTTGGCTAGATGGTTTATTTTTAAATTTAAAATACACACAGTTAGCTTTTGAACTTTAGCAAGCTTATCATAGCATAATATAGCGGCAACATTCTCTGTGTACTGGAGAATAAAACGAAATTTTAGATTGGAGCTCTTTGTGAAGAATGAAAAAGTCTCCGAGCGCCGCATAGCCGACTTTATCAAAAGGACTTTGTTTATTTTAAATGTTCGAAATCAAAGCTATTTTTAGTCAAACTGAGATTTAAAGACCCGGGGCAAATTCTGAATAAAATATAAAACTTTAGTATTGCTTCTGTGTTGCTAGTTTTCATAAACTCACAGTAAACGTTTATTATTTCGAATACGTAACAATTTCTTAAAATTTGCTTAAAACTTCCTTGTTTTGTTATTGTTGTATGTACATAAATAGTTGTCCAGATGGTTGTTCCTCATGTGAGGTGGATTCCCAGATGTCCTTCCATGAGGTTTTTCCCAAGGACGAGTCTCGTGAGGCTGATTACCTAACGCATCATAAGGGAGTCCGGTGGAGTCCGTTCTTGAACATGACCGTACCAGTCCCTCCTTCGCTGTCTATTCCATCTTAAGATGTTATTAGCGTCATATATCTCTCTTATTCTGGCGATCCTCACGCGACCTCTGAAGGTTTGACATGTTGATAATGTAATATTAAATGTACTCGTAGGTATTCATATATATATTATTTTTATTTATTTATTCATTAATTAAGTTCACAGTATATTAAGACACAAATCCCAACTACATGGAACCAAAGTCCTGTGTTGAGTGGGGACGAATATATGTATCACACTTTAACAACATGCATATCACCATATATATTATACAGAACAAAAACATCATTAAAAAATACATGGCATATCAATATATCATATTTCATAAATTCATGACCATCTTCTTCTTCTTTTCCAGCCTATATCTCTCTTCTGCTGGAAAAAGGCCTCGTCCAAACGTCTCCGTTCCTTCCTATCACCTGCTTTCGTCGTTCATATTTTACCGGTTATCGTGGCAATGCTATCAACTTATCTTTTCTGGGGCCTTCCAACACTTCTTCTGTTTGCCCATGGTCTCCACTTTATTATTCTCGGTGTCCACCTGCAATTCTTTTGCCTCGCCAAGTATTCTGCCCCTTGCCATTTAAATTTTGCTGCACGATCCATGATATTCACGATTCCGGGTCGGCGCCTTATTTCTTCATTTCTTATTATGTCTCTTAGACATACACCTAGCATCTGTCTTTGCGAAATCAGCAGTTCACAATGAAGTCCCAGTCCTGACCCTGATTTATGGGAGCGAAGTATAGACTTGGAAAATCAGGGATGAAAGAAGGCTGAATGCTGTCGAAATGTGATCTCTTGGGCAAATGTGTGTAAAACTATGTACGATTGATGCGCAAATGTTGAGATCCGTACACTATGTAATGCTAAGATAAACATTATAGACAAAATCAAGAAAGGAACCTTGCGTTGGTTTGGACATGCAAAGCGAAAGAACAGCTAAAAATATTTACAAGGCGAACGTTGATGGATGCAGAAATATAGGAAGACCAAGAAAGAAATGCATGGTTTGACTGAATCCAACAAATACTTGAAGATCGACATGTTAAAAGTAGGAATAATCGTGCGCGCATCAAAGCGCGCGTGCATGAAAAGATGTATGAATGTAGAGGAAGCGAGATATGTATTTTAACATAGAGTGATATGGCGTTTTATCCACTCTGCCTATCCTTACGGGCAAACAGCGTGATGGTTTGTTTGTTTGTTTTGTTTGACTATCTGTCTGGGGGGATGAAAAGTATAGTTATGTCTGGGAAATTGAACCAGAATCCTGGACGAGGGGTTTTGATAACACGCAAACGGTAAGGCTAAAGACTCACCCGTCATAATTTCTGAAATTCGTTCCAACTGATTACCATTTTTTTTTATAAATTTACTCAGAGAGAATAAAATACAAGCTTTGCTGGACAGTATTAAAATCCCTTGATGAAATGGCTCCAAGATACCTATCAGACCTTTGTATTAGGGAAAATACATGTCAAAGAAAATCTACTCTTAGTTCAGCATTTGATTCGGGCAGAGGAAAACTTGTCGATATCCGGCGCTCCCCAAACACTAGATTCGGAGATCGTGTTTTTGCCGTTGCCGGCCCCTCCGCCTGAAACCAATTGCCTTCAAACTTGCGAAACATTGATAGTCCCAGTCAGTTCAGATCCCAACTAAAATCCCGTTTCTTTAGTTTATCATACCCTCAATTTTAAATCAGAAAATAGAATATGTCATTTTGGCCTAGTTATAATGTAAGTTTAAGTATACAATTGTAAAGCGCCTTTGGGGTGATTTTTCACAAAAATGGCGCTATATAAATCAGCCAAATATTATTATGCTAGGCACCAAATATAAATGAAACAAATAATGAAGGATGAATATTTTTGCTCACCCCTGTTTCGGTTAGGAGAAAAATGCTTTTCAAGGGTAACATTTTACGGCCTGACCGAGTCGAGGGTTAAACGGCCTTTTTTTAGTACTCACCAAAGAAAAAATAAGCCTCAGCAAAACGAGATAAGCTTTTAAATGTGACAAAATCTCTTATACACACTGAATGACTCGGGTTTTGCGGATTACCAACTCTCGCTTTCGTATGGTTTCGGTCCAAAATCGAATTATACAAATCTCTCCGACCCCAATTCCAGGTACTGCTAATACCAACAACAGGATTATGTCAAACGTGCTGAAACGTATTACCTATCTTACTCGTGCCAATGGGAAAATATCACATTCTACGAATACCGATACAAATATGTTAAATGGATTTAAAAATAAATAATTGTTAGGGTCACAAATGATGGAATCAGGCGAGAGTGTAAATCTGGGTCAGGTATAAGGTATAATTGATATGATTAAGAAAAGGTCCCTGATATGGTTTAATCATGTAGAACGAATAATGACGAAAGAATGAGGAATTCCACTGTTTTCTAATTTATTTATTTTCTATTAGCGTACTATTTAACTAAGCAAAAATATATTTTTTTTTTGTGCGTTATTTACAAAGATTTCATTTTTTAAAGTTACATTTATCAAATACCGCGCCAAATGACTGTAATCAGTGTGTCACTTTTCAGCAGTGACGTCATGAAACGGTTGGCGTTCTTACTTTCACTAACCTGACAAGAATCTATGGAATATTGCTTTGATTACTTCATTTAGTTCATCGTAATTTGCTCATTTCTATGTTATGGTTATTTTTACGAACGTTTCGATTTAGAAAAACCTAGAAAGTTGACATAATCTCTGGTTGAAATGTCAAATTATACAAATTATACTCTTTTTTTTCTACGGTCAAAACGTTGCGGGGGCTTCAAAACGGAAACCGGAAATTCTACACGTAGATAAAAGGAGGTGTTTAAGTGACCACTTTACACACGTAAAGTGGCCACTTAAACCAGCCAATGATAGGTCATAAGCCCTGTAAATGCATAGACTTCAATATTCCCATCTCAAAAATGTTTTCCCTCTCGGTTGAAACAAATTTGGATCCAATAATTTAATTTGGACAATTTTGGACATTTAATGTTTATAGAACGAGGTCTTCAAGTTATATTAGATATTTAAAAAAACATTTTTTTTATTCAAAATATAAAAAATGTGCAATACATAATTGTATTCTCATTATAGGACAGTTATAATTAATAAGATTATCAGATATAAAGATTTGTATTTATACTCAATTAAAACTGTAATGGACAAGTCTCGGGAGACTTTAATTTTTTTTATTTAAGATTAGCTTACTTAAGTCATGGGCTATCAAGAAAAAGTCTTAGGAAACAATGGTTTAATGTAAAATGATTATTATTGGTAGACTGATAAGAAATTGATTAACATTAATAGGCAGCCAAATACACTGGCAAAAATACAAACACACAAATACACTGGCATATTCAACTCAAAACTGTTTTTTTAAGGGTTAATGATTTTTGCCTTGCGACGATATACGAGTATACAACGATGATCGATATAAGCGAGATGGCAAACGAAATAGTTAAGAAGCGTTTTAAAATGTATCGGGTTGTGGTCCCGTGGCTAGTGTTGCGGACTCACGGATCAGAGGTCCGAGGTTTGAACCCCACTCTAGCCAAACTTGATTTCCATTCACTAATAGTTAGAGTCATTTACAACTCGTTGAAAATGGTCAGCAAAATTGAAATATTTGGGTAAATTATAAGAACGCTTATATTTTTTTAAACTAAAAAAATTCAAATAAAAAACCACTATGACCACTTTCTTTCATTTCAAATGAAAGTTATTTAAATAATATTTAAGGAATATTTTTAAAAATATTTTAAGAAAATAAAAATACTATTATCTTATATGGAAAAATATGGGGTTTACTAATGAACTAACAGAAGACTACTAAGTGGGTACTCCATAACCTCTTTTGTGTTATAATGCACCTTTCTCATGCACGTTCGACCCTTTTCTTTATCGTATCACTTTACAATGAAAGGGGTTGTTCCGAAGAGGTAGGCAGGGGTTGGCGACCTTTGAGAAAGAACATTGAGATATCGCTTTTTGTTTTTTTACGAGTCTAAGAAATTATGAGACATCAACATAAATTAAAACATGTCTGAATAATAAGAGAGCATGCATGAAAAGGGACCCATTCAAATCCTCAATAACTTTGCTTATGCCTGCGTAGCAAAAAGTTTATGTTTAAATCATTCTAATGTGCGTGCTTACACAAGCAAAAATGATTTGTTTACATGTTTCACTGATAAGAACCAAATTAAGAATTCGAACATGCGGTAGAGGGAGCGAAGTACCTATGTAAAAAAAATGCATGAAATAATTATTTGAAATGTTGTATTAACAAAAAAAATTAACTCCAGTAATTCAATATTCAAAGAACATGTTTAACATAAGACTTTGAGTCATTCATGTCAATCCTCTAACATCCCACACTGAATAAATTACGATAATATCGACGAAAAGAAGGATGATCTATGTATAAAAACTCCAAGTTGTGTGAAAAATTATTATAATCTTCACATCACAAACGCTGACACCGCCATTGAAAAATAAATATCACAGATTTTACTATATTTCTTTTGTGAGAAACAGAGAGTAAGAGACGAGAATGTGTTGTTGTCTATGGCCGCAGTGCCCAATGGACCTATATAAGGGCGCGTAACACGTCACTCGCCCTTCTCTGTTTTCACCAGTATTAAAATTCACTTTAAAGTAATCTTTGTTTAATCTCTATATTTTCGTGTGTAATAACTCAAAAATTGTAAGTATCTTAAATATTTTATTTATTTATTATTTGAGGTTAAATCCGTTTAATCCATGAAATCCATGAAATCATATATTTTGCATGAACTCACAAATAGCTACTATCTTGTAGAGTATAATAACAATACCTCTACACTTTCCTGTAAAAATTTTACCTTTTTTCTATGCTTATCATTTGCTTATTATTTTAATTAATCGAATCTGGACAAAATGCTCCCTCTTTTAGTGTTAAATTGCACCCTTTGCTGTCTTTGGGTTTTTACAAATATGATAACTTTTTCTGAAAAACGCAAAACGAACGAAAAGGAAAATCACACTCAGTAAAAAAAAAATCGGTTTAGTTTTGAGGTGCGGAAAACGGGACAACGAAACGTTGATTTAGTCTATTATAATTAGGCATGAAAGGTCCGACATGCAGTTGTCTTTTTTGCACAGTATAATAATAACCATGTATCTTATTCGGTGATTCCGTGTAGTTTAGATTTGTTCCGATGTTTCGGCTACCATTGCAGGAGGCATCTTTTACCCTGAAGATGGCTCCAGCAATTGTAGCCGAGACGTCAGAACGAATTCAACTTACACGAGATCACCCAAAAAAGATACACATTGGTAACAGTGGCCGTGAAAACCTACGCGCTGAAATAATATATTTATAAGTACATACATATCTAATTTTAATTAAATACAATAATTGATATTAGACATTCGACGGTGTTCATTTAATCGTTTTTTTTTTTTTTTGCCGGGTTCAGCTCGTAATTTATAAAATAAATAATTCAATGTGGCATAAGTCATTTCATCCAGAAAAATGAAGGATAAATAAATTAATAGGTCTGATAAGAAAGAAATAACAAAATAATTGGAATTTCCACAAATACCATTTTAAAAAATTCAAAATTGAATTGAAAATGTTTGATTCTTTGTAAAATTACGTAATCTGTATTTGAAAATCAACCAATAATCGTTTTTGGTTCGCAAACTGCCACTTAGCAGTCTCTGAGGTAGAAGATGGGAAATGTGCAGTAAAGATAGTGTAAAGACTACAATAGATGTAGATGTAGAACTTGGAAAAGATGCTCCTTCTGCATATATGGAAGAGAAGAAATATGGCTCTAGCGATTTTTCACAGCGTATTTTCAGTGTTAAATTTCAACCCGATAAGCGAGTATATCCATTTTAAATAAAGGTAAAAGATCGTACAGAGAAAAGCACTTTTCTCTTAAAAATGCTAGAAATGAAAATTGATACCACTGTTTTTATCAATACTCTATTTCCCTGAAGTGGTAAGCCGAGAGGATGGAATGCCATGTGCGTATATCTTGAAAGTTATGTAATATAAGGAGGTATTGTGTACGCGTCCGCTTTATTCCAAATGAAGAAAACAAGAGGACAAATTATCAATAACGTATTGTTCTTAATTATTTTACAGAAAATTAATTAAGAATTCACAGTATCTTCACCGTATGCTACGCAAATATCGCGAGCAGTTTTATTTAACTCGTTTATTTGGCGGGCATATTGCCAAATAGCGATCTTTTTCAAAGAAAAGTTTTTTTTTGTTTCAGTAGGGGTGCGAAAAAACATATTTAAAAAATAGATACTGAAATTAAATCATCATCATCATAAATCCCCTTTCCGCACCTAATGGTGCATAGAGTACTACATTGGTAAGCCAATCGTAGCTTGATCATTTTTTTTCTTACATAAAGGTAAGATGATCAGTCATACGCTTCATGTGCCAGTACAGGGACTATGAAGTTATAAATATATTAATGCGATACTTGTCTTCGTTAGCTCGGTGATCTAATGGTCAGCTTATACCAGTAGCAAACGGTGACTTTTTTATGGGTAGGCTAAATTTTTAAAAACAAAAATTGTACCTGCATGTACGTACATACATATAAGCAATAAAGTACGTATAAGTACACGGCTTCTTTTTCTATGGTTTTGTGTAAAAAAAACTTCATTTCTCCAGCTCCAATTTCATTTGCTGACTATAGAAGATGGAAAACCTAGTTATTTTTGATTAAAATAATTTTTACCAAGAATACAACAAAAAACAACAATTTATAACTTTTAGATTAGAAAAAAAACAATCAGTTTAGATTGAGATATTTATTTATACCAAAATACATAGTTTTAACTTTACATTTTACATTACTTTACATAACATAACAGTAACATTTATTAGACATATTCGCAATAATATTGCAATAAAAATGTCACGTGACCGTCGGCGACGTTACCGCTAAGCCGTCAGCTTTGTTTCCTTCTAAACTAAAAATGAATAATGACAAAAATTGACAACATCGAACGCAGCACCAGTAACTAAGACGCACGGACAAAAAAACTGGCGTCATATGTCAACAGAATACTATCAAACGAAAATGGTCTTTGGAAAATAATGTTCGAAATGCTACTCTCCAAATACAGAAGCTTCAAAAAATTTCAGTAATCTGCGAGTGAACTCAGCAAGGAAAATATGCCTACTGGGTTTATGGATGTTAAAATACAGTATACATTTTGTAGCGAAAAATAAGCTGCAGTAATCAGCCAGTCCGTGCGCTTTTAGATGTTTATATGTATTTTTTTAAGGAATATATAAACGGTGACGTAAATTTATAATAAATACAACTACTATAAAACATTATTATTAATAGTTGAATATAATAGTAAGCTGCGTGTAATCGATTATATGGACGATTCGCTCCTGGTTTGTACTCGCATATCTTCTATGAGTACGGTTTTGATTTGCGACATAGTTGTCAAGAAATATTTATAAAAAATGTATTTCACACTGCAGTTTTTCGTAATCACTAGACTTGCACCAGAAGCGTAAGACTTATCCATCTTACCTTCACGTGACAAGAAAAATAATGAGATACGCTGCTGTTGATATTGATATATCAATGTAGTTTTCTATGCACCATTAGGTGCGAAAAACGAAACGTTAATGAGTATTTAATAGAAAACAGGGAATTAAAGGAAAGGTCTATGTTTTAACATCCATATCTATTTAAATCGGAGCTCATTTTTAAAGTGGAATCTGACTGACATTTATTGCAACAGAGAGGAATATCATTTTTGAGAAGGGAATATGGATGTCTCGGCATTTACAGGGCTCGCGCCTAGTCTTATAGAAGCTAGGCAGCCACCGTAGTGCAGGGGTCAAGACGCTTGACTCACACACGGGAGGTTCCGGGTTCGATCCCCGATGACAACACAAAAATTAAACATGATTTTTCTCAAACCTGGGTGTTCTGTAATGTAACTCACCACTGTAATTGGGCCTTCTGCCTGTTGTGGTGCAAAATTAAATAAATAATTTTCCCTTTTGTGCAAAAAACGTCAATCCCTATGGGTGGAATCCAACATTGTCTGCATTTTGATAAATATGTTGTAAAGTTCACTTAAATCAGCCAACGACTGGTCATAAGAAAAAAGTATTTCCAAATTACTTTTTGAAATCTGATGGTTCATAAGACCCTGCGTCAGTACACTAAATGCAGCGTTTATCGATCATCTGTTATATGAAGGTGATCAGCCTGACGCTTCAGGTGCTAGTCCAGGAAAATGAAATATTGCACTGTAGAACCTCCTTTCTAAACAATATTTTACATCGGCCTTTCCGAGAATTAAACCTGGAGCCCCAAATATGGTAGACGAACGCTTTAACCACTACACCACGAGACGCAGTTATCTCCACTAGATTTGATTATTCAGGATTTTATACATGAAAGCAGCTATCGAGTCAAAAGCACTCATCCAAGATGCTAGTTCTATTTCACACGCAGAACTGTATTTTTAATCCATTCGGACTCATAGAACTCTAAACATTTTAGTTGGTGCAAATTTATTGTTTGTCGAAGTTTGTATTTTTTTATGGAAATAAAATAGATGCTTAAATTGGCATATTTGTGAATTTAAATATCATTATTCATAGAATTTAGAATAGTCCAGAAACCGCATACGAGCATCAAACAGAAGGCGACTAAACTACTCATAAATGAGTAGTTTTACGTTTATGATCCATTAGTTTCTTTGTAGACGTCGCTCAGTACGGATCTTCTGATTTGAATTTAACTTTGCCGTGTCGTGCCGCTAGGATTTTAAAGAAACAGGATGGGATCACATTTCATGTGTCGGTAGCAAATGAATGTGTTAGTAGCAAATACATTACTTGAAAATTAAATTATTTTTCCATGTGTCAGATTGTCGAAGAAATCAAAATAGATATTTCGTTAGTGTTGCCTGGGTAATATTTTTTTTTACCCTACTTTGCTCATCTAATGAGAGAACTAATGAAAATTTGACCTCGGATTAAACAACTCTGTGGTAGACATTTGGCCAACATTATCTTTAAAACATCAAATATTATTTAACATGATATAAAAAATATCCGTCTAATGTAAAAAAAAAATTTTAAAAATATTTTAGTTTAAAGTTCATTAATTCAATTACTCTTTTTAAATGGCCCTTTATTTATCTACTCTGTTGTGTCAATCAATATTTCCGCGTGCATAATAAAATTTTAGAGAAATTAACCGATTACTTTTTTTTTTTTACCTTACATTTGTGTTATGATTGTATTTTTTCCCATCGTGCAACATTACGCGGCGACATCACGAATGCGCGCGGGGAAAGTGGAGCATGGTGGGGGAATTTTCGGGAACAGTTTGATGTATTCAAATATGATTCTACGCTTCCCCTGGACTATTCTTAATTCTATGGCATTAGTTTTTTATTTATAAATATGGAAAATTCCAAATTTTCTTTTCAAAAACTCCCCTGTCTCCATTTTAAATTTGCAAATATTCAAAGTCCGTATTCAATACAGAGGTTATTGGATCCTAGTCAAGGCGTACATTGTAGGATTGTTAGTGTTTCTGGAGGCTTTGATCTGATAAGACGCGTGCTTTATCCAGACTGTTCTTTTAGATCATATCAAATAGTAGTTTCTCCTTCTCTGCGCTAAAAGCCTTGGCGTCCTTTATCGCTGCCAATTGCCTTATAAATTGCCGAAGCTCTCACGCCTCTGTTGCTAAACTCCTATCTTCAGATATCGCCGTTTCAAACATCAAATGAGCTGACAGATAATATAACCCTTGTTATTTATTGAATATTTTTTTTCCTTCGGTAATATTTACACAACATAAATATCACTTTTCGATCCAAAATATCTGATATATTGCATGTCAATTTTTGCTATACCTAACTATTTTCTCCGATTCAAGAAGTAAAAAGGGCACAATGATCATGACGCCATTATTATTTTTTTTTAATTTAAATTTTTTATTCAGATAGCAAATATAAATACAATATTACTATTAAATACAATTTTTTACTACTACTAACATCAAGCCATTTTACACACGTCTATCCTGGCATATATTCCTAGCTTCTTCCATATTTATTCATCTTGTCATACATGCCCCTCGGTTCTGTCTGCTTTTGACATGACCAGACTTAAGATTTTGGTTTATCTGATCATGCCACGTCTTCCTTGGTTATCCTCGTCTCACGTTACCGTTCATTTTCGCCATATATACTTGTGTTACTATTGTTTCGTCGTACATTCGTTCTACGCGACCAAACCATTTTAGAGATCCTATTAATTAAATACATATATTTACATTAGCGTTTCCCATTACGTAAAAGAAAAAAAAAATATTGCGTAAATACAAATACATATTACAAAAAATAATGACGTATCCCTAGCTCTATGAGGCCAAGAACCTAGAGATTTAAATACAATGTTTTGAGTATGTCCAAATGTTCGTAGACAGGTTTGATTTCCTTCCTATGGAAGTTGTTTTACTATGGACAATTGTTTACAGGCGTTGCCTACTAGGTTAATTGTTTCAGCCGGATGAATCTCACCCACACGATGAAGGTTTCAGTTCTTTTATTTCAGAAACAAATGGAAGAGTAGAGCAAATGTGGATGTTTGAACAAATGCAAAATGGTGAATGTTACACAGTGTGTAAAGTGGCCACTAAAACCAGCCAAAGATAGGTTAAAGGCCCTATAAATGCCTAGACATACATATTTTATTCTCAAAATGTTTCCATTCTCTGTTGATTAAAAATAATTTGATATTCAAATTTTAGTAAATTTTAATTAAACTTCGACGCCCTTGTTTAATTCGTAAAGAGCCATATACAGAGCACCGTGTTAGTTAGTACAACATTGCAGAATTAATTGGTCAGAAGATTTTAATCGGGCTTTGCTCTAGGTGTCGTCAGCCATGAAAATCTTGAAAACACGCTAAAAATACGTATAAAATTAATTGATCGACCTTAGATAAAAAACAAATCAAACCCAGGATTTTTTTTCTTCTTTTATTATGGCTTTTACCATTCTTTGTAATACTAGCCAGAAACAAACAGAGTTTACAAATGTTAAATGGGAGCAAAATAATATTACAGACAAAGCAGGAACAACAGATAAACCTGAACATTTTTAAAATAGGTGCATGGAACATAATAGATCTTAATATTAAAATTACAACAATTGGAAATAAAACATAAATCGCAATAATAGTATGCGTTATTAAGAAAAACACCCAAAACCTTGATAATACATATTTTACAACAAAAATATATAATGAAAACATATTTGACATAGATTTACTATTCTATAGATAAAGATAATTTATGAGAACTTATTTATATTTACATAATAAGAGCTTAATAATTATTTAATGATTATATTCTACAACATTTTATAACATTATGTAGCAATTGACAAATATATTATTTAAAATCGTTAAGATCTATATATACATACTGTTATCAGATAAATATTTAAATATTGAAGAAATTATACCCTAGTTTCTTATACATGAAAGTAATATTTGGATGTTAATTGGTAATGCTATAAATTGAATCAGGATTTCCTTAATTCTTTCCTGCATTGGTACACCAATCGCAGCGTTTCTTGATCATTTTTAAAATTTAAAATTAGTTACCTTAAGACAATCAGTCTTACGCTTAAGGTACCAGTCCAGGGATTATGAAATATTCTGGTGTAAAACCACCCTTTTAAATTAATATATCATGTCGGGAATCGAACCCGAGACCTCTTGCATGATAGGCAAACGCGCTGATTATTACATCACGAGGCCGATTAATAAAGTTGTACTGTAACTAATTTTATAAATACAATAATACAGTTGACCAATAACGGGTTTTATAAAAACAACTGGAAAATATTATACAAGTACACACATAAGAAATATTTGCATGTGTAAACATTGATGTTCAGTTGATGTATAGAAGTATTGGCGTGTGGTATGATGCTAATGTGTCATCAATTACTATTAGAGAAGTGTATATGGACGTAACGGCATTTACAGGGCTAATGACCTTTCGCTGGCTGGTTTAAGTGGCCACTTTACACACTGTGTAACAAATGTTCCCATCTCTGTCGTCAATTTTTAATCTTAATGACTTCCAACGGGGTGAAACTCAATCTTTTGTCTCCAAACATTTCGACCAATCAAAATATAAATAATAGGTAATAAAGCCAACTGGCCCAAGAAGAAGTTTAAAAATATAAAAATTGTTTTCAGGCGTTGCCTAGTATGTGAAATAATTCGACCAAATGAATCTCTTCGTAACAATAAAGGTTTCAGCTCTTTAACTTCACAAAAAACAGATGGAAGAATTTAAGAAATATAGATGTTCAAACATAGGCAAAATGGTAAATGTGACACAGTGTGTAAAGTGGCCACTTAAACCAGCCGACGACAGGTTAAAAGCCCTCTAAATGTCTAGACTTCCATATTTCCTTACCTAAGATGTTCTTTATCTCTGTTGTAATTTGTTAATTTTTTAATTTTTTAAATATTTTAAATCTTGAAATTGGGCACACATAAGCATATTCTTATGTGTGCTCTAATAATAACAATGTACATATATTTCAGTTACAAGTTGTTACACATACATTTCTTAAACTTTTGTTTGAATTTTCTTTTTTTTTTTCTTCGTAGATCTTTTTTCCTCATTTATCATTATATTTTTTACTTCCTTATATAAAATTTAATTTTGTGACTTCGCCTTTTTTCTAAATGGGAGTCTGATTTTTACCTTTTCTCTGGTGTCGTGATCAATTTATTTATGTGTAGGCATTAACGTATTGTATATCATTAATGCCAATCTATTGGTGTAGTAATAAGCCTGTTGATTGGCTTAAAAAAAGGTCTGTCCCTACATTACTTGAAAATTTTGCAGAAAATCAATACCTTAAAAATTAATTTGGTAATGTATCCAAAATAAAACAAGTTTATTGGATTAGAATTCTACTTTATTTTTTGTAATAAAATTATAAAAAATAAAGTAGAATTATAATCCAATAAACTTGTTTTATTTTGGATACATCACCAAATTAAATATGGAATTCTACCAATTGTCTGCTTACACAATAAATACCTTAAAAATTTCCTACGTAAACACCGATTTGGAGGTTGTCAATTCACATTCTGATCATGTACGTTCCATAAGTGCAATTTCTCAATAATTTCAATGTAGTCCTATATACGATGTTCCACTGTAAGGGTCACCCTATTAAACCTATTAAGCTCACCCCCTCCCTCCATCCCCTCTACCCCTTTTCAACTATTTTTCAAACAACATATAATATTTTCATAATTTAATCAGTGCATGTGTTGTCCAGATCAGTGCATGTGTTTATTAAAATGCATGTCGCGCTGGTTTTGTTTTTTTGTGCAACAACTATGGTGAAGGTGTATAGTGGGTTTTGCATGTTGGTTTGCACGTTGATTTCATTGGTTTCCTGTCGAAGAGACGGGTGCGTCTTGAAACCGGTAGACATTGAAACATCGGTAAGTGGTTTTATAAAAATATTAAATAACATTTAGAACAATATTATTTGTCCTTTGAGTATGCTAAAGAAATAATTTAGCAACACAATTTTATTTATTTATATAGATAAAGTACATTTAACAAAATGGCGTGCTCCAAGAATGTGTCGGAGCACGAACACGTAATAGCGAAACAATCCCTCGAATTGGATCCGATGGAGAAACGTGATATAAATAATTGCGGCGCTTCCAACTTTAGCTCGTGGACAATAAATTGCCGAAGAAGGGTACATCCAATGCGTACTCTTTACCTTAGTGTTTGTACCTCATCCAGTATCACATTATTATACACACAGAACCACGAACACAACGCCAACGGTGTAATACGCTTGGTTACTGCCAAAAGCTGGCAAGTCGTTTCGTTTCAATTATTGAAACTAAAAGTAACAAACAAACACAGATCAAGTACGCATCGTACAGAATTATCACATTGTTGTGAATTTGATTTCCGTTATAACCTTTCCCTTACTGTCCCGAAAACTTCCGCGTGTTACGGTGCTGTTTAGTCATTACACATGCAAAAAATGAGAGATTTTTTAGCGGAAAAATTTGATATGCATAGTCAATTGTTTCAATTATTCACAGTTGATGTAAGAAGTGATAATATTTTTAATCTAATTGCTAAAAACATGAAGAAAAAAAAATAACTCGTGCTCTCTACGCGTGCGAAAAAACCACCCATGACGAAAATCGGGAAGCTACTAACGCGCGTCCGGGAAAGGTATTTAGGATACTTTGCTGTTTGCGGATTAATATAAATTTATTTATTCACACTCTTTATCAAAATACAATTCCATGTTCACTTTGCCCAGCTAACAAGGGTACATACCCCGTTTCAAGCTAGGCAATTACATTTTAATATATTATAATTTTTAACAGATTTATATTTCACAAAATTTGTCAATTAAAATACACGATATAAATTGTAATATAGATATCTGTAATAAGTGTTACAAAATTAGCTCAGGTGAAAGTTATAAATATCTGGGTATCCACATAGATTATAGGCTAAAATGGGAAACACATATAGCTAAATTAACAGACAAAATCAGATATTTATCTTACGTTTTCCAAAGATTAAAAAATATTTTAACTTATGAAAAATTAAAAATGCTGTATTACGCTCTAATTCAGTCTTCTGTTACATACGGCATAATTGGATGGGGTGGAGTTTTGGACGCACATAGTCGCCCTGTAGAAATCGCACAGAAGAGTATAGTTAAGATAATGTACAAAAAGCATAGACTATTTCCTAGTAACGAATTGTACATAGAGAGCGGACTCCTTAATTTAAAAAAGTTATATTTATTACAATGCTTAAAATATGTACACAAAAATAGGGAATTGTTTGGCAATAATTTAAATAGGACTAGTAGCAGATCAGAAAGTGTACTGTCGGTTCCAGGATGCAGAACTAAGTTTGCACAGAGACACTCTTTCCATGTTGGTCCAAGATCTTTTAATCTCCTACCCAAGGAAATACAAAATATAGAATCCCTTCCAAAGTTTAAAGCGGCTTTGAGGACTTGGATCAGCATGGAAAATACAGATATACACCTATTGTGAAAGAGTCGTACAACAGCATTTTCTAAACTTTAATGTCTTAATTACATTGTTTATGTCATTTTCCTGTTATTTATGTATGATTTTTAATGGCATTGTCATATTTGTGTTTGTATACCAAAAAATTCACCAAAAACAATAAAAAAGGAATGGCCCACGCTCAGACGTTTAAGTCTTTGTGGGCATTTTTTCCAAATTTAAGGCTATGTTTATTTTTAGAATATGTATTTTTTCTCTTTTTCTCTTCTAATGTTTAATATGTAATTTAATATGTAATTTAATATGTTTAATATGTAAAATATGTAATTTAATATGTAATTTAATATGTAAAATATGTAATTTAATACATGCATAATATGTAACAGTATGGAAAAATAAACAAAAAAAAAAAAAAAAAAAAAAAAATATAGAGCACAGACAAACAAAATATAAACTTCGGATACACATTTTGATTCATATACATATAGACATACACATATATACACACATATATATATATATATATATATATATATATATACACATATATACACATGTACATACACCCATGCGCATACGCATACATACATTCATAAAAACATAGACAATTTATTTATGCGAAACTTCATGTAATATAGTAGGATTATTACTTTTTTACCACTTATGCAACATGCGATACATTGGTAAACTTTCCATTTTATTAGTGATATATCTTCTTTTTGGTAAAATGCTTTTTTTTTCCCAGTAAGTATAAATTATTCAATTAAAAAAATAAGCCCATACGTAAATGTAAAATGGAAGAATACCAAAAATCTCAACTCATAATTTTTCATATTTATGGAGATATCAAAGTTATTAGATGCCATTTGTACTATCTACACATCACCGGGATGGGAGAGTTCAAGTGCTATTATATTTGGGAATTAACTTATTTGTTTTTTTTTATTTCGCCCACAGTATTAACCATATTCTTCTTGGGAAAGGTAGTATCTTAACAGAAGCTGTTCAATTTTAAAGGAATGTAATATAAATGACAAGACAAATACAGGGATAATTGAATGAGGACCTTCAGCCCTACGGGAAATTGGATACAAATCATTAAATTGTAAAGCAAAATTTCTTAAAAACGTACGATTTTTTTATATTTATTTTAAATAAAAACGCACTACTTTGAACGACGTCACTGGTTCATATGAACCAACCAATGATATGAGAGCTGTGAAAGATATTCGGATTTTTCTTCCGTAAACGAACCAGTCGGAAAAACTGACATGGAATAACCTTTTAAGTCACACGCGGAGTTATTTTAGAAATGCAAAACTTTAAAAAATCATAGCTCTGATAATACGATATACTTAATTGATTTTTTTTTTGGCTCAGTTTAATAGTTTTACCTCAGATATATTTTTACTACATATAAATGTTTATTATTTTGTTTTGTTTTTATTTCATTACATAACATTAACTAGATATATTGGGGCTCAAATTTTTGTAGGGCCGCGGTGGTGCATATTTTGCTGAAAAATATGTACATATAAAATGCCGTGTAATGCCGCAGTTGCATTCCATCAGCAACACTACCAATAGTCCTACTCCCTAGCGTCCATGAGTGGTCTCTTTGGCCCCGCGAGCCCTGGGCAATGTGGCTACTGGCATTAACATCAGTGCCATAGCAGATAGGGAGAGGATAAATGGCGAGTGTCCGGCGCCATAAAACGGGACCCCTCCAGAAAAACCACTTCGGTCAATAATTCCTAGGATATCACTATGAAGAGAAACCAAACAATGGCCTCGAGTCCCGGGCGGTCCTTAAATGGACCAGGGGTGCGAAGAATCTCCCGGCTCGACATAGAACTGTGGAGGATCTGTTTCGCACTGCTCAGGATAGGGAAGCTTTCTCCCAAGTGATCGTCAACGTCGGGGGGACCCGACATGACACGTGAAGAAGAAGAGATATATTATTTCAGTTTTATGCAAATATCATTACTTATTACTATATAATTACTATTTCTTTATGCAACTATTTTTCTGTCCAAAATGATTTTATCAAATATTAGTTAGTCAAAATATCGTTTTTAATCATTTGTGTATTTTCGAGTAGGGAGACGATGTATAAACTTTTTTAAAAACCTAAAAAACAACAATTAAAATAAACAAAAATAAGCCCATTGCAAAGATTCAAAAAAATGAATGAATACAACTTTCATTTGTTCACTTTAAATTTTAAAGGTTGTTCATTTGTGTTTATTCAAAATAATTCGATTTTTTATACGCACGTTGAGAACGCCATTTGTATAAAATATCAAAAATATTTTTATTATAATAATAAAAATACTTTATAGTTTAAATATAAAAATATTTTAACCTCTAAAAGACGTTCAAGAATTATTATTTTTTACTTACTATGCCTTGCAAGTAACGAGTTACTTTAGTAAGTGGGCTGTGATCTAGCGAAATTGGCATTGTATATCAAGTTTTGTAAAGCTAACCATTCGTTATCTAGATACGCGTATCTCTATCCATCATGTCTGCCTCTGCTCTACTGATGTATTTATCTCGGAAACTTTATTCACACTAAAATCCGCACAAAAGCTTGCTTCGTAAATATTCCTACACGAACTGACTTATCAAATTTCCACGTGTCAGATGAAACTGGGTCAGTTCGTGATACGAAATAATTTGGAAAGAAAAATAACAGCTACTCGTAACATTTAAAATAAACATGTAACAGTTATATAAAATATTGGCCGTTTTTGTTTTCATATTTTAATCATAAATGTGATACTGTTTAGACAGACTACTGTTTGGCTAAATCCTCAAAATCCACCCAAACGTATATCTCGTATTGTGCATATCGACGCTGGAAAGGAAAAAGTTACCGAGCGATATGTAGCAATTTTATGGAAGAGACAATTAAAGATATATGTTTTTTTAATTATAAAAGATTCTTGTATTTTTAATTTCTATTTCAATTATGTAGCAATCATGCCAACATAATACGTAATTATGAGATTTTTTTACTTATTAAAAAAATAAAAAATAGTAGTTGGCTCGTCTGTAAAGTTGCCACATGTCTTTCGGTAATTTTTTTTCATTCCAGTGTCGATATAATATTTTGTTTTACTAAATTGTCTTAAAATAAGATGTCATTGTTGATCAAATATGAGCTACGTGACGTTTTTGATGAAAATGAGCTAATATACAGTTTTCATCCACTTTTATAATAATCGGAATAGTCGGCGCGCGTTCATGAGAAGATGTGTGAATGTAGAGAAAGCGCGATATGTTTGCAAAGACAGACTGATACGGCATTTTATCCTCTGTGCCTACCCTTGAGGGGAAACACGTGATGGTTTGTTGTTGTTTCTCTTGTTCATTCACTTTTTTCTAAACTTTCTACAGTATGAGCCTTGTGATAATAACAAATGTAAAAATATATTTAAAACAAATCATTTGATGTGTATATCGAGGCTTTACGAATGCATTAAACCATCAAAACAAGATCCAAGATAATCGCATTTAAAGCTTTTTTATTCATTTAACGCATTATTTCTCCCACAATTTTCTTTTATTTGAATTTTTTTTAAAGCTTTGAAAGAGTAATCTTTATTTTAGACATATCATAAAATTTAAAATCAACATCTTACACACATATAAAAAAAATAGTTTAAATAAATAGAGACATTTGACTTAACGCATTATGTTAGTATAGCCTCGATATACAACATTTGCATACATTTTGTGACAAAAGAATCTCCTAAAAATTAAAAATGAGCCATTTGACAAAAACTGGGGTATTGAATATGAACCAAGTGGCAAAATCGTTTAAAATGTGACTTAAATTTACTTTTATTAATTATACTGTAATAAATTAAGCCATGTTGATTGTGTGAAATTAGAGCGCCTCCCAATAATTATCAGGCAATCAGCACAACACAATTTATGGTGAGATATGAATTTCATTATTTATTTATTTATTAAGGAAACCATACAGTCTTTATATAAATACAAGGTACAACAGAACAATAAAAAAAGTAAGACCAATTAAAGATATCACATTAATTTATTTTGAATGCGGGAGGAGAGTGGTAAAAATAATTAAATTCTCAAAAAATATATATTCAAAAATAAAAATATGAAATAAAAAGTACATAAAATAATATGTATTTCATTGCTATGTAATTATGTTTTATTTTTTTAATACTCTGTTTCATCACTTGTGTTTAAACATTAAGAGTTGAAATTAAAAGTTAAAATCAAAAGTTAAAATTAAAAGTTAAAATAAAAAAAAAAAAATTAAAAATTAAACGCTTAAATTAAAAGTTAGGCAGGAGATAAGTGTAAAATGTCTTTAACAGATCTGATAAAAATATGGTATTTACAATGTTATATGTCGATGTCACTAAAACTGTCATTATAGGTAATCCGTATTCTTCTTATGACAACAATAATTCTTGAAAGATTGAGTTTCTCTGCTGACATTTTTTGGTGGAAATGTATTTTAATTCAAACGGTGTGACAATGTCGGTCACGTTCAAACCCGGTCACCGGTTAAATGTAAAAAAAAAACTAAATACAGTTTTTTAATTATTATAATTATGACGACTCTGCTTTTTGGTAACTGTTTACAATTATTATTATTAAATTGACAATTCTTAAAGAAACAATGTAAAATCATAATTTGAACTTGATGAATCATTTCAAAACAGACTGTTGTTATCGCTTTTAAATTATGTATATAATACCTATCTGAAATATATTATACCTTTGTAATAAAACAATGTAGACGTACTGTTTTCTATAATGTATCACATTGGTAACCTGCTATTTCATTAATATTTAACGAAGATAGAGAACCTTTTTGGAAAGGAAACATAGTTATTATTTATAAAATTATTACGCCCACCTTTGAACCACTATATTTCTTCAAATCGGTTGATTTTTACTTTTTTTTTGTTTAAATATCTTTTTTTTTAAATTTGTTTGAAAATATATTTATTAACCCTTACGGATTATTACATTTATTTTACAAAAATTATATTTATTTTTTATTCATACTCTGTTGTTGTTAATAATATTTTTTTTAGTTAGTCTCAATTGTCCTTGAGTATAATATTTTTCCGATATTCTCATATTGTGTCCATGTTTACTTTTTTTTTCCAATTTTTAGTTCTTCGTCTAGAATTACATAAGTGGCTAGTTTATAAATAAATTTTAAGGATTCTAGTTAAAACAGTTCAGTTATATTTAATTCCTTAGTTTGTTTAAAGAGTTCTTTAGTTGCTGTTAGAATGGAGAGGTCATATATTGACTTTGGAATTTTATTTTGCTGTCTTTGTAGTCTGTTTATGTCATTTTGATTTTCTGTTCCCCATAGTAGTTACATATAACATATTTTAGTTGTTACATAGGCTTCATACATTATAGTTTTTTGGCGTTTTTGGAACAAAGTTTTTGATTTTTTTTTAAAGACTCGATAATGTCCCCACTTTGCTAATTAAATTGTTGATATGAATTTACCATGTTAACTGTCTGTCTATTGTTAGTCCTAAGTATTAAACATGTTGAATTTCAGATAGTTGTTCATCATTTATATGAACATAAATACGTGTGTCCGTTCAATTCACTATTCTACGTATATTTCAACATTGTTCATTTTTAGATAATTTTTTCTTTTATAATTTTAAATTTAGGTTTCTGTGGCTTTAATGTTATTTCCTTATTTTTATTAAATTACTGTAAGTAACACATTAGATGCTGTGAGCAATTGTAAAGGATTACGAGTCTAGCAATGTATGTAATTGTATGTTTTTGCACAACAACCGACCAGGAAACCCAATTATAGTGGTGCATCATCCAGTCCATCCAAACACCCAGGTTTGAGAAAAATCATGTTTAACTTTTGTGCTCTTACTAGTAATCGAACTCGGACACTTCCTTGCGTGAGTTAAGTCATTACATCGCGAAGGTCCTAATATTATATATATTATGTCTTGTTGTCACTGTTCCTTAATAAAATAAATAAACATCCACATATCTTCGATTCGTTTATTTTTGCAAAAATATCCCTTTAAGTTAATCCCAGTATTATTCTAGAAAGATTTTTATTTATTCAAATTAAGAAGTTAGGTCTTTCCATAAATTTACTAAAATTATTTTCATGAGGTCAATGAATTTAAAGATTGTTCTTATCAAATTCCTAGAATAGAAATAACATAATACTGTCATATCTTGTTTTAAAAATAAAACTAGTAAAATGGTATTAAAACGGTATATTTAATGGTCATCGTTAAAAAACTTTTATCAGAAACTATTCTCTGGAGTGGTTAGGGTTGAGTTTTTACTAGTTTTTAACAGAGAAAAGGAAAAATTATTACTTTTCTATAAAACTTCACTTCAGAAAAGAGACAATTTTACAACATAGCGAAAAATGTTTCTAAGGAAGTAATGCTTTCCGCGTAAAACACTTCGCAAAATAGAAAAGAAGTATGACTGTCTAATTTTTGGAAAAAGGTAGTCCTACTAGTATTTTAAAAATAAAGTTTTGGTTTATAAAACTAATTAAAAAAAAAAAAAAAATTTTGTAAATTTATAGATATACTTTTATGTTGCTAGAATTCACTCGTCCGTGCGCTTTCTATCTACAAGACGATAGGTAATCTTGCTTCACTATGTAAATGTTATCAACCATAAAATACTTAAATTTTGTAAATGGGGTCTGGAATTTCAACAGTCCATGCGCTCAGTGGCTGCAAAACTTCAATTGCCAAATTGAAACGTAATGTAAATGAGGGGTAGATAACTCACCGTCTATGCGCTCTGTAACTGCAAGACGTGCTATAATCTAGCTCCTATCTGTTTTAATGCAAAAATATCATAATCGTAAACGAGGAACTAGAATCCTAATCGTCCATGCGCTCTGTAGCTGCAAGACGTGCTGGGATATTTGTTTATTGTGCAGCGGCCTTGCAGCGATTTTTACGAAAATTGCGCTGTATAAATTATCCAACTTCAATAATAATTACAGATTTTATCAAAATCAGGTTGTAGTCCAGAATTGGGTTGTGGTTTCGGTTGTGCTAGCCACAACTCGGTTGTGGCTAGTGTCGCGAACTCACAGATCAGATGTCCGAGGTTCAAACAAAAAATATGTATAAATTTATTGAATAAATAATGTTTACAAAATATGCATAAAATAACAAATGTTTTCATACATGATTAATAATAACTTTTCTATCTCTATAATAGAGTAAAAACTCGTTTTTAGAGAGGGAGTTCATTTTACATTAATTTTTATTTTTGTACATTTATTATTATTATAATCAATTTATTTATTTATTGACGGACTTATGCAGTCCACTCCAACAATGATAAATACAATTTCTCACAATAAATACAGGTACTCATTAAATTTAAATAAAATTAAAGCTAGAACAAAAAAAAAAAACCTCAAGACAAGATCCGGTCTATCTTAGTGATGTCACATCTTATATATGATATTTTATTTCCATTTCATTTTTACTATATATTACAGGTTCCTTAAAATAATGTATTACAATATAATAGATACATCATTTTCTATTGCATGGAGTTCAGGATAGGGTGGGTCTCATGTGTTTAAAAAAAAATTGAAATGTTTTAATTGTTTTGATTGGGGCCTCTGTGGTGTAGTGGTCAATACGCTTGACTCACGCACGGAAAGTTCCAGGTTCGATTCCCGGTGAGAACACAAAAATTTAATGTGAGTTTTCTCAAGCCTGGCTATTCTGTGCTGTAATTCACCACTGTAATTGGGCCTCCTGGGCTGTTGTGGTGCAAACGAAATAAAATAAAAAAATAAAATATTTGATATTGATTTCAAGGTTTTTGGAAGATTACTAAAGTTTATTTTCCTAACATACGTATAATAATTTAAAGCTTAACTTGATTATCATTTATTAATAGTGAGTTAATTAAGATTCGTTGTAAATATTCCCAAAATTGAAATATTGTAATAAAATGAGACGGGAAGGATTTTTTCCAAAAATCACCTATGGCACAAAGAAAAAAAATCAATAGATACAACACAACCATCATGCCGTTTCCACGTAAGGGTAGGCAGAGATTATATATTGTTTTTGCACACAGATCTCGCTTCCTCTATAATAATACATTTTCCCATGCACGCGCTCCGATTATTCTGACTTTTGACATATTATCCATCTTCAAGTGTTTGTAGGATTTGGCCAAACCATGTCTTTCTTGGTCTTCTTTTATGTCTGCATACATCAACATACATTCAACAGATAACATTGCAGTATACAATTATAAGATTCTGGATAATTGCCTAGAATATGTCCATGTACTTACTTATAATTGTCTCAAACTGAACGATTTGGATAGGTAGGAAGAAATTGCCTTTAGGCAATATGCCCGCCTTATATGTTTATAAATTGTATATGTATATAAAATGTTAAATAAATAAATAAACATGCGCATCGTAAATCTATTAAGCCATCCTTTCTCTGTCCATTCGTTCTTCGTGTGCAAACCAACGCAGAGCTCCTATATTGAATTTGTCGATAATGCTCAGCCTTAGATACGTACGGATCTCGACATTTGCGCATCTATCGTACAGAGTTTGACACATTCGCCTGAGAAATAGCATTTTGACAGCACTCAGCCTACTTTCATCCCTGTTTCAAGTCCATTTTTCGCTCCTATACACCCGGTTCGGCACCAGGACTCCATTGTGAACGGCTAATTTTGCCTCTTGAGACAAGATTTCATATTCAGTCACATATCGAAAGACGATTCAAATATTATGTAAGCGGGTGTTGGGTTTGATATGAGTGAAGTATGTAATGTAATAATTGGATAATAAATAAGAAATCAAAATGTAAAAAAAAATTAAAGGGAAACAGGATTTATAAAAAAAAACATTTATGACAATTTCCTATTTTGAATTAAGATTTACTTCACTTAAATATATTTAACGTGTTTTAAGTAAAAATTATTATTTCGAGTAATACAAATCATAGGAGTATAAGATAAATAAACTCCGTGGAGTGATTAGAAACAATAACTATCTATTCCTATTGAATCTTTAAACTATGACTTCTTAATGAACACACTTGATTTGGAAAGTTTATCGAGAAGACGGAAACTGAGTGATTTAATGTTTCTCTTTAAGATAATGAATGGCATGTTGGACTCTCCTGACTTGCTAAATATGATTTAATTCCGAATACATAATGCCTCATTTCATATAGATATTGCTGCCACTAATTATGTTATGAATTCACCTATTTCAAGATTGCACAGTCTAGGGAACCAGATCAGTTGTATTGACATTTTTTATATTAGCCAAATGAAGCTATTAAAGAAATGGTTTAGGATTTTGACTGACGTTTAAGTATTTACGACTTGATATTTGTTTTTTTTTTTTAGTTTTTAAATTATTATTTTTTTTTTTATTTAATTTTTTTTTTTTTTTTTTAAAGGTTTATTATTTTGTTTATTTTTAAAACGGTTGAGAACCCCTGAGCTCTTATCAAGAGACAGTTAGTATTATTCATAGGGCATTCAATATACATTGCAACAATACCAACAAATCAATGATTTATAATTTTTGCTATTTCGAATATACCGCGTTATCTTTATTTTTATTATTTTTCCACCTAAGTATGTTAAGTATTAAAATCCCAAAGTTATTATATAGAACATTTATAAAACAACTGTGTAATATGTATAGATATATTGTTATTATATTATTTCATAATTTTGTAATAGAACACTGTATGTTAATTGTGTTTATGTTTATAAAAGGCATTTGTGCCGCGTATACACTAATAAATAAATAAATAAATTATTTACAATTAATATTCCAATGTTAAAATTTGATAGTTTATAAAAAACAACAAAACCCTCATGTTACTTCGAGATTCATTTCGTATTCAGTAAACCTGTGCGACAAGCCATATTTTATGGTCCCGGTTCAACCGCCTCATGCGTTATGATGTGTTTTACCGTCGGTTCACAGCGCCCACCGCCTCTTACGCCCCCGCAAATAGGACGTATGGGACAAAGGCCAAAGGTGACTTCAAATTTAAGGACATACGCTTAGGAGTAAAGGAGTAAGTAAACTAAAAGAGCAGACTATAAAATGTGAGTTAAGGTACCATTTAGGGTTCGTTATGACCTCTCAATTTTTATCGGAAAGAGTAGGTACGATTAAAATGAATTCATGGCATACTTTACACGGCGATTATACATTATCTCCGATTTATATAAAAAAATGAAATGTCAATAAGACTATAAATTGATTAGAAATTTAAACTCTTATTGACAATTGAACTGAAAATTTTTATACACATGTTAAAACATGTCGATTTTTCTCAAGATTCGTATTTGGGACCTCACGAATGTTTGACGAACGCGCGAATCATGACATGAGAGTTGGACTTATCTCCTTTCACTTTTCCCTTTTCGGGATTATTATTTGAGATTTACCGTCGAGTCAAAAATAGTCGACGGCTATCATATTATATTGTTGGCAGACCTAAGAATTCTGGGCATAGGGGAATGAAAACTATAGTGAGTGCTATGGTTATCGGTATGAAAGAGTAAGTTTTTATGAGGTTTCTAGTTGAGATATTTAATTTTATTGAACTCAGTAGCTCAGGCGCATCAAAGAGTGAAGTGAGAATTTTTAATAGGACTAGAAGGTCGGATTTATTTTGACAGACTTGAAGAAAAGATATATTTAATCTAGTTTCTAACTCATTATACGTATATTGGTCACTGGATAAGCCCAACCTCAAGCCTATCTTTCTTAAAAATAGATGTTGAACTGATTCAATATTTCAATATAAAGATAAGGGCGGGAATATTGCTTTAAGGCAATTTCTTCCTACCTATCAAACCATTCAGTTGGAGAAAATATAAAGGATACAGACATATTCTAGGTCTTAAAATTTTATACAATATTTGGAACAAAAATAATTATTTGTATGAGTGTAAGTATTCAGGTGTGTGTAATTTTTTTTTATCATATGATTTTAGTTCCCTGGAGTTAGGACTTATGCCATCATAAAATAAATAACTTAAAAATTTTGAAATATCTAAAAAGAAAACCTATCTTTTCATTATGCTACAAACTTGATCACATATAATAACACGGTCTGTATTTATAATCAGACTGAAAGCGAAACCATTTATGATACATTATAAATAAAACAGTCCTTTTTAAGGCGGAATGAAACATGTTATAATGGCGAAATTACCTGCACTTTTCCTTTTATTTTCTTTAACCGACTTGACAAGACAAAATGATGTATCATTCGGAATCATGTCCCTATATATGGGCATAGGAAAATTATCATTCCTGACATGCTCTAAAAACCGTACGCGTCCTGGAAAACACAAAAAAGGACTTCTCATTTAGATAAACATGATTTTTGTTTACAGACTCGAGGTTTCCCTTTTATTTAAAATGCCAATGTTTCATTCCATACATTGTTGCACTCGGATTACTGGTTTGATACGATTGCATTGAAATTAAATTAATACGTGTATTTATAAAGATCACGAATGTTCTGGTTTTGTGTAAAAATGTAGTTTGTTCGTTTTGAAAACGTTTGAAATGAAATTATAGATATGGAGTTTTTTTACAAGGTGGCGTGATTATATATGCAGAAAAAAATTATATAGCATAGATCCGGTTTATATATCTTCTATTATGCTGTAAAATCAACAATATCGTAATTATACGTAAACAAATAAAGCAGAGGTTCTAAAATATTGAAAAATAATGAACTCAACCCAACGCACGTAATTCGATGACCAAAGAAACGTTTTTCTGCTTTATTTTAGTATTTTTTTATTAATTAATTTATTTATTTATTTACATACATTAGTTTATTGTACATTATTTGAGACATAAGTCCCAACTCCATGGGACTAAAAGTTCTGAGATGGGACGAGCAATTAGTTGACACAGACACATGAGTAAATAAATATATATAGTAAATAAATTATTTACTTGTTTAAAAACATTTAGAAATACTCACAATATTGTTACTATGCAAATGAAAAGAGTTTTTAGAAAAATGTAAAAGATTGTTTTTAATTTTATCTATTTATTGTGTTATATGCCTATGTTTTCATAATGTAGCACTTAAGCTAATTGACAAAACGAAATGCTAATTCAATTCTAAATTTGTTGCAACAGAGAGTTAAGACATTTTTGAAAAGGGAATATCGATATCTAGGCATTCACCAGTCATTGGTTGGTTTAAAGTGGCCACTTTAAACACCGTGTAACATTTACATTTCCTCAGCTCTTCCATCTGTTGACTTTTTTAAAGTAAAAGAGCAAACATTTAGACACACTCAAAACATTGTTGGTTTATTAAATTATTTACAAACAAATTAAAGAGCATACATTTTATACAATTTAAGATGTAACCGCGCGATCAAATTTTTTTGGTAAAATTTAACCCAGTCTAATAATAATATATTAAAAAAAATAATTTGATGATGATAAAACTCACGGAAAACCTGTTTTGTCATTCCATTTTTTTTATTACTAACTTTACTGTAATGTAGACTGCAAATGTCGCCTATTTACTTAAAATTTATTTAACACAAACTCTGTTTCAACAAATTTGATTCTAGTTTTTTTTTTATGTACTCTTTTCATATGAGGTGTAGTAATTATCATTCCGGGTTTCCGTTGACCTAAAAAAAACAAACTATTATGCCGTTTCCTCTTAAGGGTATGCAGAGAATACAAAGCAATATCACTCTGTCTTTGGATACAGATCTCGCTTCCTCTTCATTCATACATCGTCTCACTCACGAACGCCGATTACTCCGACTTTTGAAATGTCCATCTTCAAGTATTTGTTGGTTTTGGACATCTCATGTCTTTCTCGTTCGTTCTCGTTTCCTGCATCCATAAACATCCGCTCCACTTTTAGAAAGCATTTTCATAAATAAATATTTATCTGAATATTTTAGTATCTTAGGAATTTACAAAGCAAAAATATCCGCCATCACAAATATTTAAATCTTGTGTACATCTGAACTTTTTTTAAAGTTTTAGTTGTCTATATTCAGAATTCATTCTTTCAAATTGTACGTAGAATAAATACTGCAAGTTTAATAAAGGTGGCATTAGTTTTGAAGTAAAAAACGCTAGAAATTTAAAGTACCCACTGAAAAGAAAAAAAAAATTAAAACGTTTTATTTCTAAAAATAAACTGCTATAATTTCAGTTCATTTGATTAAATTTTTTAATTTTGGTGTTTTTTTTATTGAGTTAGCGTTTATTTTGTTTAGAACTCCATACAAAAATTGAAATATTTGAATCAAACACAAATGTGAATATAATATTTTTTATTTATCGAGATATTGGACTATTGTTAAGTCTTATTAAGACATTTTCAAAGGAATGTAAAGATTCGGTGGATAAAATTTGACAATATATGAGTACATGAAAGTATTATCGATTTCTTGAAAACATAATACCTAAATTTTCGATAATTAAGTAACTACCTTGCCTAACACTCAACTTTTTTTTTACCTATCCATGTTCACGCCAAGCATGATGCGTTAAATTATTAGTTCAATACCTAGACTAGTTTAATTGTATAATGATCTTCAGTACCTATACGTATTTGTCTTTTATTGTTTGAGAATTCCTTGAACAGACAAAACAGATATTGTCCAATTGTAGACTTAAATCAGTTGTTGATTTACATACTAGGTTAGCCCAGGTATTTAATTTGGATATCATGATATATTATGTCAACTTTAACATAAAAAAAACTTTAAAACATCATAGCGCTGATAAAACGATGTATATAAATACATGTTTTTTTTATTTGGAATTTTTTTGATAGTCTACTGAAAAATAATTTAAAAACACTAAACTTCCTCGGTACATAACCGGTATATCAGTAATAACTTTAGAATAATTATACTCCGCTAGCTAAGAGAGTCACCCGAAGGGACAAAAGCCATTCCATGGTTATCAACCACAAATTGCTTTTTCAAATTTTAAAGATTACTTGCTATACCTGTTATTCTTTCTTTTTTCTCTGGCAGCATGTCAATGCAGATTGACATGTTTTTATACATTTAAACTACTTTTAATTACTTATACTGTATATGTATGTAAAATCAATATATTCCTGCTCTTACTATAATGTGTCATTAATTTTGAAGATGTTTTTTGAATTGACTTAAATTTACCGTCTTATATTCCACTCAAAGATTCTTCTCATCATTTTTTTGAATCCCTTAAAATATGTATGTGTATATTTATGTTTTTCCTTTTGAAAAAATGTTATTACTAAATTATTTTATTTTTACAACAGAGCGTGTTTTTCATTCATTATTTTAATTCTTAACTTTTAATTACTTTTACACATTTTTAATATTATTTCCATTTGTAAAAACTAACTACAAATTACAAATTCAAAATAACCTTTTTTACTTTAATTTAAATTTAAAAACAACTTCCATATATGTTTTTTTTTCCTTCTCTTTTTGTACTTTCATTATTAACCTTACATATAATTACTTTATAATATGGAAACTTCACTGGTCCATTAAAGTTAAGTCTAACTATGTAAAATATATAACTATGTTACTGTACTATATGTTTCCTAAATAAAAGAAAAAAAAGATGTTAGCAACAGTTTACATCAATACAACGAGCCGTAGGTACCTAGCGAATTATTACTCCGAGATAATAACTGTGATTTAATTATACCTTATTGTTGTAGCATAAAAAATCTTATGTTCAAGTGACAAAAAAAGTTTGGTTCTTGGTTATATAACGCAGTATCCCATGAATTATTTAAATTTTCTTTCATAACTCAAGTTATGAAACCCCAAGTTAAGCTTTCTCTACCCGGACGAAGCTTTAACGGAATTTTATAAGGCATGGATACAATGCACGGAACAATCGAAATGATATTTTTATCCTCGTAAAAAGTAAATTATTGATACAAACACCAATTAACATTAATGAATTATTAACCCATTCATAAATATTCAGGTATTGTGTAGTAGATATTCAACCCTTTGAGTGCCAAACACATAATGCGTATTTAATTTTTTTGTACAAAAAGTCCGACAAAAAATATAGTTGAATAATATTTTTATATCGAATGTAATCTAATAAACAAGTACAAATGACCTCAGATTATTATTTTTACGTCATTTGAGAGATTAAATGCAGAATAATTGACTTGTTTCCATTTGTATTACGTTTCAAACGAATTTGTAACTTATTTTATTTGGCGAAAATCTATTTATATTCATAACCAATATCAATATCTATCTTCTTGTAAAGGACCGCAAAAATTACGAATGATTGAGATAAATGCGACACATTTCTGTTATTCCACATTATTTCATATTTCCTAGACTGGCATCTAAAGCGTAAGACCGATCATCTTACCTTTATGTAACAAAAATAATAACAATACGCTGCGGTTGGTGTACCATCGCTGTTCCCTACGCATCATTAAGTGCGGAAAGGGAATGATGATGAAATAATAATACTTGTAAACGCATTAAAATATTGTTACGCAAAGTCAGTTTATTTAATAATTCAAAAATGAAAGTGTGAATCTTTGAATTGGAAATGAAATATTTTGTTGCACAGTTTTTATAGAATCAAATCACCTTAAAATATAACTTGTTAGTTTGAAAAGTTTTTATTACGATAATATTTTTAATATCCGATAATATATATTTTTTTTTAAATATTGCTTTTGCGTGACTTTTGTAGAGTTGGATTTATTAAAAATATTTTGACACCTTTGTTTATAAGTAGTGGATTTAGTCGACAGGAAAGTTTCAAAGAGCTTACCTATTTCTGCTAATAAATATCTAAAATAAAAGACTTTTTTTTTGCAAAAAAATATAATTTTTATAAAATAAAATCCCTGTCAATAAAAGGACTGTCAAATACCAAAAGAAAGCAGCAGAAATTGTAATTGTTTGTTACAAACCAATCCCAGAAATGGTATAAAGAGGATTAATAAATTTAATCGAAATATTAGTTTGTGATTTATCGGGTTAAAAGCTAACGTATTGTTGTGTACGGGACAAGGTACTAAGACCATTGTTTCTCCGGGTTTACCTTCCTATTAACAGGTTTATAATTTCATATCATACATTATTAATTCATGAATTATTTATCGTAATGATATTACTATTCTGTGCATGTTGAAACAACTCCCACTTCAGACCTTCGTCTCACTAACCACTTTGGGTCCATCTGAGCGAGCGAATGTTCGAACAATCAAACTTAGACTTTGTAATACAATCCCCATATCTTAAAGTAAAGGTGTATGAATATAAAGACTTTTCTCAGTGATATTGATATTATAATTATACCTATTAGAACGCCGCTAAGCGTTTCTAAGAAAAACGTTAAATTTAAAAAGTAAAATAAACATTTTTAAGAACTAAAAGCATACGTATTTTTTACACAAAATTTATTTACAAAAATTTAAATAGATGACTGTTAACATAAAATAGTAATCAATATAAAGCTTTGTTAGGTATTAGTTATTTAATTATTTTTTTCTTAAAGATCTGCTTAGGAATCTTATTTGAAACTTTAGTAATTGTATCCATATAATGAAGTGTTCTTTGGCCATATTTGTTTACAAACCTTGGTATTGACAAGCCTTCACGTTGTGCTAGCCTTATATTATGTGTATGTATATATACCTTTTCTGGTAGTTACTATCAAATCGATATCATAGAATAGCATAAACAGAAAGGCTCCCTTGTTTTTTAAAAAGTTCGGGTACCTCTTCCTTATTCTGGCGGAAATTGAAAAATAATCAAAGTTATCCTGAAGGAATATTATGTATCTTTTTTGGGTGAAACCGTGTATTTTGGATTTGATCCGACGTTTCGGCTACCACTGCAGGAACCATCTTCAGGGAAAACTGACCAACATACACGTATCACCCAAAAAAGATACATAATATTGATAACAGTGACCGTGAAAACCTTCGCACCTATTTATCCTGAAGGAACCTATACGAACTCTATATATATGGTCAGCACGTTTGCCTACCATGGGAGAGGTCTTGGGTTCGATTCCCGACATGGTTGATATGAAATATTGATTTAAAAGGGTATTTTTACACTAGAATATTTCATAGTCCCTGGACTGCTACCTTAAGCGTAAGACTGATCTTCTTACCTTCATGTAACAAAAATGATCAAGATACGCTGCGATTGGTGCACCAATGAAGCACCCTATGCACCATTATGTGCAGAAAGGAAATGATGATGGTGATGATTAGTACCTTAGAGGATAAAAGACGGGAGTCCAGTTTTTGCCGTTTTAAAGTTAAAAATTCAAAAATTATCGCAATAAGCAATTTTAAACGTGAATAAAACAAAGTGCACTTTCGTTTTAAAAATGCTTTTTTAAGTTGAAATAAAAATCGAAAGTCTACTTTGTTTTAATGCAAAGATATCAGTAGTCTCGATATACTATTTTAATATGTTCTGTTATTTAAAAAAAAAAAAAAAAAACATTGAAAGTTCTAAGGGTTATAGGTTGAAATTATCTTATTTGGTTTAAAAGTTATGATGTTTTGGAAATCGCAAAATCACGTAATTTAGTTTCCTGAACATTTCATTTATATATATTGTAATTATAATATAATTTTGTGGCCTTTGATGTGTCTAAGACTCGCTGTCAGTCTGTCTTTGCACAGAGACCTAGCTTCCTCTACATTCATACATCTTCTCATGCAGGCACGCCGATTATTCCTACTCTTGACATGTCCATCTTCAAGTATTTGAAAGCCTTGATCGTGCCATGTCTTTCTCGGTCTTCATCGTTTTCTGCATTCGCATAGTAGATCCTTTTAGCCGTTCTTTCGCTGTCCATTCGCTCTACATGTCTAAACCAACGCAGCACCTCTTTCTTAATTCTGTCGATAATGCAAGTCTCAGCCTTACATAGTCCATGGATCTCGACATTTGTGCACCTGCCATACATCGTTTTACCACATATTTGACTGAGCCATTTAACCTACTTTTATAATTATTTTTCCGATTCCATACTTCGCTCCCATACATTAGAGTCGGCACATGAATAGTGATAAGTGAATATAAAAAATTAACAGCCATATTTTCCTCTACAAAACAGATTATCCTTGTGAGGACTATTAAATCAGTTTTGTTCATTATGTTTTTATGCAGTGTAATAATACTGTAGAAATACAACTGGCAAATGAAGCATCAACTGTTAAAAGAGTAAAATTTTGATTATGATGACGTATGCCTTAGGATTCTAGAATAATCCTTTTTAAAGTCTTCACCTCTCGGGTGTCCTCTTCTTTCGCCAAATACGTTGCAGGCCAATTTTTTTTACTTCCCACAAAAAGATTCCAACAAGTAGAAAACGGTCAGTAATAAATAATTTGTAAAATTAATAATCACCACTTAATCTTTATATATAATTCCTCTGTACGTGCGATGTCACCGTACTCCTTCTAAACGGCTTAACCGATTTACGTGCGGTTTTCAAAGAAATATAGATCTTTGCGCTGTGCGTGTTCGTAAATATTAAAATCTTCAATCGAATGTATAACAAAAAAGTTTGGAGCATAAATGTTTTATTCATCGATCTACCAGGGTTGCATTCGAGGAGAATGCATTTGCAAAAAAATTGAAAGATGTTGTTTTTTTGTGATAAAAAAGTTTGTTTTTGAATGTTTACAAACAGCATTTGTTTTTTGTTGATCTCAATCAGATTCTTTCCTTAAATTCCTTATAATTTCCACCCATTTATTTCTTTTTATTAGATTTTTGGTAACACTAAAATAATATTAAATTCAAAACATTAAAAAAAATCGTATTCCTACATAAGTACACCACTTTATTGGTGAGACGACCGGAGTTTGACGTTTGCAAAAAGAATGCCGTATTTGAAAAAATATTTATTTTATGTTTTGGAATTCCACCATAAACAAGTACTTACTTAAATTCAATATTTATTGAATATCAACAATTTTTAGTTTTGGAATTTAATCACAAACAAGTACCTAGATGAAAAGTATTTTTCCAAGATGATAGCAGGCAAGCCAACGTTTGGGCAGGACAACGTCTTTTAGGGCCGCTAGTAAATATAAATAAAAGGTCATTATTTCATAAAAAGAGGACTTATTAGTTTTGAAGTAATACAATTCTACGGTCCTTAGGATCATTGTGAAAGAAGACTTTAAATCGTAAGAATCAAATATTATTATTTGTTTCAAATAAAATAAAAATAAGATAATCATTGAGTTTACTGATAATTATAGAAGTTCCTATGGGAAATAATTAGCAATGCAGTACGCACGAGAACAAACATTCTTATCGATTGAAAACTACAATCGAAGGGATCCTAATTAAAAACATGTCTTGGAACACCTAACTACTTAGATTTTAAACTCAAGATAGAGAGAAAAGGTTTAATTACACAAATACAACTAAACGATAATTAATTAGTTCAATACATTATCTTTGTGGGTAATATCCATACAATATGTTTTATAGAATATTTGTATAAATTAGATTATTTTGTGAAGGTGTATGTTTTTTTTTAAATAAAATTTAGTAAGTTTTTATTAATATTATTTTCTTTGTTTTTAAAAAAAATAAAATATTTTCGTTCTTATGATTTACCCAAATATTTAATTTTGAGGGCCATTTTCAACTAGTTGTAAATAACTCACTATTAGAAAATGGAATCAAGTTGGGGTAAAGTGGGATTCGAACCACGGAACTTAGGTCCGTGAGTCCGAGACACTAGCCATAAGACTACAAACCGATTTCATTCATTTTGTTTATTTATTATTGTGTAATTTTATTTTGTTTTAAACCAATACTGATTTGATTCACATTTTTGTTTACAAATATTATTGACAATTTATTTTATTTTTTTTCACTATTACAAAATTTTATCTTTTTAAAAATTACTATTGGTATTCAAAAACGTTTTTTATTAATTACTATAAAATTTAATGCTTAGTTAAAAATTATCGATGGTGTTAAAAAAAAAAAAAAATTATTTTGATTCTCAGTTTAGCCTTAAATTATCATAGATATTTATTTATAATTAACAATTTGTTAGTAAAAATAAACAATTGGTAGAAGAAAAATACTAACAGTTCATTAAAATAACTTTATACTTTCTGTATTTACATTTTTTATAATATAAGAAATATGCATATTTTTTATTGGTCATTGTTATTTATAATATCTAATAAACAAGTTAAGTTTTATGTCTTATTTAATTTTTACGTAATACATTTCAGCTAGAAATTTTAACCTATTCTTAAGTAATTATTCCATAGTAGCATAAAAAACATAAAACTAAGGTGCTGATTGGACACAAACTAATAGAAACTAACATTAACGTGGACTGAATAGAATTTTTCAAAAAGCTAAGTTTGTAGGAACAATAGTTTACTATATAGTGCAATTTGCACGTTAGTGGAAAATTAGTGTCCTGACGAAACCGGTGGACATAAAAAATCTGTAATTGGTTATATACAAATATTTTAAATATTTAAAGCATAGACTTTGTGGTAAAATATTTTACTAAATGTTATAAAATACTTGTATATAACCACTTACCGACTTTTATATGTCTAACGGTTTCGAGACTCACCCGTCTCTCCATTAGGACACTAATTAAACAAACATGCAAAACCCACCATACACCTTCACCATAGTTGTTGCACAAAAATATAAAACACGACATGCATTTGCGACATGCGACATGCAACAACTATGGTTAAGGTGTATAGTGGGTTTTGCATGTTGGTTTAATTGGTGTCCTGACGAAGAGACGGGTACATCTCGAAAGCGGTAGACATAGAAAAGTCGGTAAGTGTTTATGTAAAAATATTTATTAACATTTAGTATAAATATTTGTAAACATTTATTAAGATGCTTGATCACATGGTTAATGTTTTAAATATGAGGAGTAAATTAAGTTAGCGTTGTTAGAAAAACGTGTCAAAATACACTTACTCGTAACGAAGTCTGATAATTGAAACTGTGAAAACATGAAGTTTCAATAAGCTTCTCAGGAAATCGATAGAAATTAACAATTAACATCATTAACAATAATTATGATTGGTATCAATTCGAAGACACTCTTCATACGAAGACATAGTTCTAGTTACATTAATTTTCTTACACAAATAGGAACTGTACTCTTCATCCGTCCGGACATGTACCGAGTAGTTATTGATTATCGCCACATTAGTAAAGTACATAGGAACTTGATATAAATTGAATTGTATATTTGTTTAAGCTTTGATTCGTTCACGATTTCGTGGTAGACATACGAATTAAATAGCGTTCCATAAATTTTATATGCTGTTTTACCTACCTGTAACATACGAACTAAATCAGAAGGTAATCAATAAATAATATTAATTTTAATGGTAAGTTAATGTTTACGGAGAAGTCGTGGATTAATGCTAGCGGTTACAGGAGGTTAATAAACATATTGTTGTCCGCCCTCTTGCGTCACAATCACAAGTTATATCGTTCTCTCGCGATAAACTGGTTCCAGGGCACCAAATCAAATCAAGGCGTTGAGATAAAATGACCAAAATAATTCATCGAACCCGAAACTGGCTGGTACAAATGATTCGGGTGTTTTGGCCAAGTGGCAGCCGAGTTGGGAACGTTTGGAAGGATCTAGATAAATGACTAACCGGGGGCTTTGTAGCAGTAAACATTATTGCTATTTTACTTGGTTTCATTTACGCGTATAATTAATTAGCTAAGCATGAGAAATGCTATTGCTAATGAAGACAAAAATACATAACATTAACAAAAAAATATTTGAAAAAATTATGTAGAAAAAGTCACCGAGCAATATTGCCAGAAGAATATAACCATAACACAAATGTAAGGTAAAAAAAAAACAATTTGTTTATTTTTCTAAAATTTTATTGAGCACTCGGAAACATTGATTGACACAACAGAGAAGATAAGTAAAGGGTCATTTAATAAGAGTAATTGAATTAATAAACTTTGAACATAAAATATAAAACAAATTTTATTTTACATAAAACGGATATTTTTATATCATGTTAAAAAATATTTTATGTTTTAAAGATAATGTCTACCACGGCGTTGTTTAATCCAAGGTTCAATTTTCATTATTTCTCTTATTATATGAGCAAAGTAGGGTAAACATTTTTACTACCCTGGCAACAATAGCAAAATTTCCATTTTGTTTCTTTGAGAATCTGACAGATGGAAAAATAATTCAATTTTTAAGTAATGCATTTGTGACAAACACATTCATTTGATAATCACACATGAAATGCGATTGCATCCTGTTTCTTTAAGATTCTAGCAGTATTTCTACACTTTAAAAGGACACAACACGGCATGGTTAAATTCGAACCAGGAGCTGCGTACTGAGCGACGTCTACAAAGAAACTAATGGGTCAAAACGTAAACCTACTCATTTATGAGTAGTTGAGTCGCCTTCTGTTTGATGTACGTATGCGGTTTCTGGACTATTCTTAATTCTATGACTAGTGCTTATATATAGTCTGTTGTTTTTTGATGACCTCACGTATGCTATTTTTCTATGCTGGAGTTTTTGTTACTTATTGCGAGAAGAACAAAATAAAACTGGGCATCAACAAATTTTATAGGCTGTCATTGGTTGTTAGTTAAAGTCATTTCATGTACTTTTCACTACACTTTTATAATACTTAAGGGCTGTTTACATGTGGACAATACAATAGATATGATAATATTTTTTTGTCCAGGTTCCGTGAATATCCTAAACCGCGTAAGACAAAATGCTAGGACGAGACAAAATGCAACTTTTTCCGTTAATTTGCATAGTTAAAACTATACTTAATACTCACATATTCCACGACTCCACATGTAAGCAAACAAATATGGAAATTAAGAGTTATTTCATTTATCTTTATACAATTTGAAATCAATACTTTTTAATCCCTTATTTTCTTAATTATGTATATTCAATACTAATAAATAGTATTTTTCGTGATCTCGCTCGTAATAAAAGCAGTCATGTTTTTATTTTAGCGGCGCTGACGTGCGCCTGCTGCCAAATTTTCATATTGTCCCAGTGTTCTGTTCCGCGTGGTCGAGGCTGTTCACGGAGCTGGGACAAGACAATACTGTCATCAGTCTTATCCTAACGTGTTTACACGAGGACAATGTGGCCGCGCGCGGTGGTGGGGGTTATCATCGTTCAGCCTGCCTTTCTATCTCTGTGGCGATGTCTCGGGACAATTTTTGCCAAATTGCTATTTACACGTGGAAAACGGTCGAGTCATGGGACAAAACAAATTGTATTGTCTACGTGTAAACAATCTGTAACATTCAGGTTATTTACGAATTTATCTCCTTATTAAAGTATGAGATTTATTTGAATTATTTAACCTACTAAGGAACGCTGATTGATTTTAATACACTTTTTGAAATTCGATTAAATTTTGCGTCATTCAAAATCAGTATTTTTGGCAGTTTTAAAAAAATAAGTAATAAAACAGAGTATTAAAAAAATAAAGCATAATTGCAAAGCAATGAAATACATATTACTAGTAAAAATAGTAAACAAAAAAATCCCATAAAGGCATGGCCTGTTCGTGGGTATACAAGAAAATGATAATAAATTTTTGCTCCTATAATAAATAATGGACAGTTATAATATTTTTGTGTAACATAAGAACGAAAAAAGAAAAAATTCAGGAAAAGGTAATATGGTATTTTTTTAAATAATAATTAAAAATGGAAATAAAAAATATTAAAAAGATTCACAAAAATATTCCTTATTATTAAAGGGCAACAAAATATATCATGGAAAAAAAGAGTTCATATCTTAAGTTTGAATCTAGGATAGTGCATGTTTTTTAAAAGGAAAATTTTGAAAGTTTGAATTCAATGAAATATTTTCAGTAAAAAAAAAGTAAAACATTTTTGGGCCTATAAAATATACATGTCTCTGAGTTACCGAGCTATTTTGAATTCACTGTAAATTCACCGTGCTAATGCGAATTATCCCACTACCAGGGCCAAGGAACTTAGTGAATGAGATCACGATGAACAATTCAAGGGAATCCGTTGGCTAAGGAACCCACGTTAACTTTCGATACAATAGAAAATTCTCGTCCTCACTGTTTCCTATAACTTCAGTCTAGGACAGCATTGTATGTAGCGACACTAATTGTATTTTGGAAAGCGTTCAACAAAACACGATTGTTATCCAACAAAACTTCGATATAAAGAAAGTCATATCAATATATGTACGTTTATATATATTTATTACATAGTTAGTATTTTTAAATCTTTTATTATATATACGGGTTCAAACTGTTAGTAGGGTTGCAGTGAGTTACATCTTGCAGAAGGATGTGATTCTTTAATATGCTGCGAACGTCTAGTTGCATTCCAACGGCAACACTACTGACTAGTCCTACTCGTTAGCGTCCACGTCGCGAACCCTGGGCAATGGGATCACACTTATAACGGTGTGATCATTGCAGATAACGAGAGGATAAATGGCGAGTTTTTTAGGCCTTAAAACCAAAACCAACCAGCTAGGGGAAGGTAACCCCGATAGAAAATTCACTAAAGAAGGCAACGGGAAACCACTCTGGCCATCTTTTGTTCAGGAATCACCACGGCGAATACATAAATAAGCAGTCGTCCTGTCTGCGAAATGTAAAATGAGCGCAGGACAGATACATATGCTTTCGCTGTAGTGATCGCCAACGTCGGGGGGATCCGGCAAGGCACTACAAGAAGAAGAATACAGCGTAAGCCGATCACAACAGTTTCCTTCATGAAGAAACATGCAAACAAGTAACTGAACACAAAGATCATAAAACTATGTAGCAAAGAGAAACGAGGGCAATAAAATAATGGATACAATTTTATCCATAAACACGATAAATATATAAGACTTCTAGCTAAATCACTCTAATCCATCTTCATCCCACACTGTTTTGGTAGCTAAGAGATCTACGAAAAGCCAGAAGATCCATCCCGAATAATTTCAAGGATTGTGACAAATTGACATTCTGGACATGGATGGGACCTAAATAAAAGTTGTTTTTGGAAGATTTAATAAATAGCAGATTTTGACTTCTGGAACATGAAAATAAATTGAACGCAATATAGACGGGAGTATTTTGAAAATGCATATAAGGTCCATCTCAGTTCTAAGTTTATAATGTTTTTTTTTCTAAATAATAAATTAAATACCTTATAAGTACTAAATTAGATTGAATCTTGGTAATTTTCGTAACATTTCAATACTTTTGCAGAAATTTTTATTGTTTTTAACGCTCTACAAAACGACATGTAAAAATTCTAACGAGATCTCAAAATAATTAAGAAATATTAAAACGATGTCTAAATATTTGTAAACAATTATGTCTAGTCTACTGGATTTTATGAATAAGTCTTATGTCTGCGTAATTAACTCTACTCAAGTACATACGTAATTAATTTGCAATTTGTTGTGTAAATAGCTTTTTGTTGTAAGTTAACAATTAATATAAACGAAAAAAAATATTTATTGATCAACAAACATTATATTAGCTAGATCGCGCCTAACGGAAAGAAGTTTGCTTGAAGGATCGTATTTAAAATAATGTAAAAAAAAATATTTTCTAAATAATATATACTGGTTTGAAAATGTTTTCTGTATTGTATATTGTATCATGTAAGAAATTTGTGCCATGTTCCTTAAACTGGATTAGTAAAAATTTTATATACATAAGACTGTGTTCTGTATGTTGAGGATAAATGTTTACAAAACAAAACTTTGGAAAAAGTGGTTTCATTATGTTGAACGTGCTTTAACCAATTACGTTGATTTTATACATTGTCCGGAAAAAATATTTGAGCCGCAAACGCCTATTGGCTCAAATCCTTTTGCCTAAATGCGTATAAAACTCACGCAATTGGTTAAAAAACATATTTAAAAATCCTGTCCTGAACATAATGGCACTATTAAATACAAATAAAAAACAAAAAAGAAAAATAATATTTTACTCAACAGAGATGGAGTACATTTTAGAGAAAAAAAAATGGAAGTCAAGGCATTTACAGTGCTTATGCATTTTTATTGGCTGGTTTAAGTGGCCACTTTATACACCGTGTAACATTTACTATTTTGCCTATGTTTAAACGTTCCCATTTCTTTAATTCTTCCATCTGTTGATTTTTATGAAGTTAAATGTGGATGAGATTCATAGGACTGTTTTATTTCACCCCCTACGTAACGCTTGAAAACATTTTTCAATATTTGTACTTTTTGCATGAAATGGTACTTTAACCAGCCAATAACAGGTCATAAATTTAAAATTAAATATTTAAAATTCTTAACTCACTCTTTGATGCGCCTGAACTACTGAGCTCAGTAAAATTAAATATCCCAACTAGGAACCTCAGACAAAACCTACTCTTTTATACCGATATCCATCGAACTAACTATGGTTTTCATTCCCCTATGCCCAGAATTCTTAGGTCTGCCAACAAACATACCAGTCTTGATTTCTTTGATAACAAGTTGTCTTCTTTCAAACGATCACTGAATCAAATTCAATTATAAACACCTCTCTCCCGCTTCCACTCCCACAAAGTCTACTATAAACCATTGAGTCTTTCAATTTTTTTTAATAATAATTTTCTTTGTATAAATGTATCCACAAAAATTCCCATTGGGCATTATAATAAAAATAAATAGAGCCTTTAAATGCTTATTCTTAAATTTTTCCATCTCTAAAATATTTTCCACCTCTGCTGTAATATAATGTCAATAAAGTGAAATTGTTTACGAAAATTATTTATGTAACATGTCAATATTGATAATTCCCTAGATCAGTGTGAAATCCATATTTGTCTAGAATCATTTGCTATTACTCAAAATATTGTTGATAGAAAAACAAAAAATCAAATAAAATACTCCAGGAAATTCCAATTAAATTAATTGCCTGTCGTTATAAAACTTCCTTTACTTTACGTTAGCAGTTCTATCTCTCTTATTTCATTGTTCCCCGGGTATTAGTCTTCCTGGCCGTTAACAATAAATGGATCGACTTTCCGTACTGCCGATATACAATATGTGTGTATATGAAGCGGACAGATAAATCAGGATTATCTTTCTGTTTTAGAGCAGCCACTATTAGCGCAGAGTCCCGCCTATTTGTCGTGCGTCGTGCCTGCTGCCAGTGGTGCCCGTCTGAGGCGTAATTGGCCGCCAATTCGCGCAGATTAGGGTTGTCATATTGATTTTAATTAAACCAAAGAAACATTTCTGCTTAGTTTCAACCTTCCCATGTCCTGACAAAATGAAGGGTAAAGTTCTGTGCGTTAAATAGGACCAACACCGATGAGACATGAAAACGCAATGATTAAAGGAACACATAGACGAATTCACCAACGTAATGGGTATTATTACGAAAAAAACAAAAATCATTGTGTACGAAGCTTATGCTCAAAGCAAATTATGCTTCATGGTCGCCTTTTGGGGAACCGGTAACAAGACAGATATAACAAGGTTACAAAGACAACAGAACAACAACATACAACGTGCGTACCAAAAAACCTACCAGCTTAACATAAAATATTTGATGAATATTGAGACGAAATAAATTGCATTAGAAACACACACGACGATGACAAAACATGAACCAAAAATGTTGATTTGTACAAATATAATACCAGACAAGAACACAACCACATCAAAAAATAAAGACAAACGCAAAACAGTCAAAATGACTTAAACACTTCAATTTTTAATTCAAGAACAACAACAACAAACCATCACGCCATTTCCCCGTAAGGGTAGACAGAGAGTATAGAACGCCACACCACTCTATCTTTGCATACAGATCTCGCTTTCTTTACATTTACATCTCCTCATGCACGCGCGCCGATTATTCCGACTTTTAACATGTCCATCTTCAAATATTTGTTGGATTTGGTCATGCCGTGTCTTTTTCGGTCTTCCTCTATTTCTGCATCTATCATCATTCGCATTGTATTTTTTTATAAATTCATCGTGAAAAAGCCCACGATGACTACAATAACATGACTTGACCTTATAATATTTATTTTATAACCCCAACGAATTAAAAAAAAAAATAATTAAATAAAATAAAACGTTGTTATGATTTGCCCAAAGATATCATTTTTGAGGACAATTTTATTTGCAAAAACGTGTTATATAATAGGAATGTGTTCGGTTGGAATTAAGAAAAACTCGTTGGATAAGTTTTACATTTTTAAATTCGACTTTATTTAAATCGATTTAATTAAAATGATTATACTTATTTAAGGAGTTTTCAATGGTTATTTTATCAAAATTATTGACTACGGAGTATAATTAAAAAATATCTACAAAAAAAAAACGACAATTTATTAATAATACCGTTTTTTAATGAAAATCCTGGACTAATGAATGTTTTTGACGCGATGGATATTTTAAATTCTGAAAAGCTAGTGGAAAATAGTCTCAATATATCAAAATAAAATTGCTCTTTGTTTTGTACACCACTTTATTTTTGAATTGATAAACTAACTAGTTTCGGCAACACATTACCTTCTTTAGGGTTAATTATAAACTTTAAAAAGTCTGCCTCATGATTAAATTTTTATTTGTTTTCGGTGAGAAACTCCTGAAAACGGCCTAAAAATTAAAATATTTGGACAAATCTTAAAAACGCAAATTTCTGTTTTTTTAAACGTTATGCCATCTGATCTAATTCAAAGAGGAACATTCTGACAGTTTTAAAGTCCGGCTGAAATGCTGACAGAGCCTAAAGTTAATGAGATATCAGCACAAATCCTGACGTTTGGTAACCCTAAGACAGAGGCCAGCGGAGTTCTGACTACAGACAGTGCAGTGCCAATTATTTTAACACCTTTTTGTTCGTTTTTCAAAGGAAATTGCTCAATTTGCCGCTGTCACCAATTAATATTCACAATTGCCTCATAAATGTAGTTTAATACGTTGGTGTATTTTTTAACTTGCTGCGTATTATTATACATACTAAAAATGTTCATCGGAAAATGAAAGCGCTAATAATTTTTAAATATACGCAGGATGGAGAATGTTACACATTGTGTAAAGTGGCAATTCAAACCAGCTAATGACGAGTCATAAGCCGCCCCGTAAATACGTAGACTTTTACGTAGAGTGAAATCTAGCCTTGTATACAAACATTTTGACATACTCAACACATTATAAATAATTTTTAAATACAAATTAATGACTTTTTTTTGTTATTTTCACGAGTCGTCTTTGCCATGTTATTCGTGCTATTGATTTGCACCCATTGTTTCCATCTAGATTGATCGAATGATCTCAGTCAGGCTCGTGGACCGGTGTCATAAATTCATCTTCTAGATCCCTACGGCTGCTTACATTACCTTCTATACAAATAATGTAGTACTAACTAACTAAAGGAAGTAAATAAATATCAGTTTTATAAACATCTATCAAGGAAGTTGAACTATGCTCCGATTCAACTGTATTCGCCAAGAACCGGTTTAGAAGTTATCCTCAGTCAATAAAAAACATCCACAATTTGTCAGATGCGATTGGGGCATTGTGTTATGAAATTCATTCATAGTAAAAAAGGCATTTGACACCCCAATGTAAGTCCTTTATCGGATCTCTACCACATATTCCTAAACTGCCCCATAAATAAAAGACTCCCCTCTTTTCTTCCGAAATAATCAAATCACTCCCCTATCTACAACATACAAATTTGTAAAAATTTTCATCACGGCAAATGATTTTAAGGTAATTTTATAAGTAATAATTGTGTAAAGTGGCCACTTAAACCAGCCAATGATAGGTCATAAGCTCTGTGAATGCTTAGACTTCTATGTTCCCTTTTCTAAAAAGTTTTTCATCTCTGTTGTAATATGTTAAGTAATGATTTAAAAGGCCAATCTTGTGGGTTAAACCTAAGTTGATTTTGTAGTTTTTACTTTGATAAAAGTATTTTTGTTGTTATTTTTTTCCACCGTAAAGTGGTCAAAATGAGAGGTTATATATATGCAAAGGGCTCCAGCTACTATTTATTTATATTCAGTTCGAAATGAAATATAAATAAATACATTTATACTCTGTAAAACTTTCCTAGGACTGGCCATTATAGGCGTTGCAATTTTTCTCAAGCATTATGTGAAAATTATCAATATACGTCAGTCACACTTTGAATATCAAACGGATTCGCATTTTATTTTACAATATTTTTATAAAGTAACTTATTCATGTGAGTCAGTCAAATCACTTGTGATCTAGACCTTAATAAGAAAATAAGATGCAGAAGAGAGATAGCATGATCAGCATTTAATTTCATATAAATATTATACTATTCAGATTGAAAGTCTTGATTCAAAACTTAGACAGAGGATCGTCTAGTTTTACGTGTGGTCAATACTGCTCTACGGGGTTGAAACATAGACTCTTAACGTGAGTTTTACGAACCGATGAGAGGCTTTCGAAATGTGGCTTCATCGGAAAATGCGGAGAATCCCGTGGACAGATTTAGTGACCAACGCGGAGGTGCTGAGACGAGCCGGTGCCGCAAGAGAAATACTTTCGTCAATGAAGCGTAGAAAATTCGCACATCTGGGTCATATCGCGATAAGGAAGAGCATGGGAAAGCGTAGTGTGTAAAAAATATAAAAAAGTAGAAAACTATAAATGGTTTATAAAATTGTTGTATATGTGAATATTTTATGTAATACTGTTGTTTTCTCAAAAAAATAATAATACATCGATTATTTATTGTTCCCAATAATTTATTTTATGATGCCATGAAGAACAGTTTCACCCCGATGATGCCAGTCTTGGGACTTTAACGAAATTATGTAATACAACTTTACTAAAAATTGCATTTCAAATGATTATCTCATATTAAATGAATATTGCTGTATCTTAACTAGAAGTTTGGGAGTCAACGAGAAGAAAGATTACTGACGACATTTCAAAAATTTAATACGTAAAAAGTAATGTGAAATAAAATCGGTATATTGTAAGTTAAAATATATAAGGCAACGAACAACTATTTCATGAAATTTAATTGATAGAAACTTGGCTTTGATCTGTAATCAAAGTTGAATATTAAAAGATCGTTGAGAGATGCAATTTAAAACATGTTTTTCTTGATTCCTGATTGTGAAACTTGCCGATTATCAGTCCTTTCTCATGTTACCAGCAACAAGCAATAGGGAACACAAGCAAACTAGCAACAACCCGTCATTTACGTACTCTGGTCTATATTTTCCTAACCATCCTTTTGTCCCGAAGTCCTGACTGTTGAGATATATTTTTAGAAGAGAATGTATTTTTTTAAGTAGACCACGAGCATAAAGTGTAAAATTAAATGACTAGTCTACTTCTAAAAACCTGTTGGATTAGTTAATGAGATAATTGTGTATTTTCAACAACTTAATATTTAATCTTACTTTTACCCAACAAACAAAAAAATCAAGTTACGCTGCGGTTAGTGTACCAATGCAATGCCCTTTGCATCATGAGGTATGGAAATGAGATGATGATGAAAAAATAAAATGCTTTTCGTGTTGCGTTACTAAATATATTTATATTGCCTCTCATTTAATGTTTAAACCAACAACGTAGAACAGTATGTATTATGTTTACTGACACTGCAGTAAACCAATCTGCATAAATTTTCGAGATGAGTAAAGGAAACTATTTGAACAACGGCCATTTCAAATTAATAATCAAGAACTTCTCCGCAACATATTCCATTTACTCTATAAACAAAAGCAACGTCAAAGGGGTCTTATAATTATTATAACTAATTATTATTTAAACCATTCTAGAGTATCTAGTATTACATTACTCAACACAGAACTTTTAGTCCCATGGAGTTAGAACTAATGTCTCAAAAAATGTTTAATAAACTACATATAAGTAAATAAAATAAAAAGGTTGTTTTTTGAAAATAAACTTCATTTTATTAGGAACAATTCCACATACATATATCTTTAATATTTAATAAAAAAAATACACTGATAGAAAAAAATACATTTAACGTTTAAGAGTTTTTTTCATTTTTACATTTGTTTACAAAATAAGTTGTAGGGAGACGTGCAATTATAGAATAATTACAATTAAAATTAATTTCTTAGTGATTATTCTATTATTATGTCTGTTTCCGAAGTAGATACATATTTCATATTCCCGACATATGCGGGCCAAAAGTACGTGATATGTTGCGTTTCTTGAAAATGAAGGCACTGAGAGTGAGAGTGTATCCCGTGTTCTCAATCCCGCATTTTTGAGGAGGTTAGTACATGAATATTATCATCATTTTCATAATTCCCTTTTCGCACCTAATGGTGCATAAGGCACTGTATTGGTACACCAATTGCAGCGTATCTTGATCATTTTGTTACACGAAGGTAAGGTGATCAGTCTTAAACTTCAGGTACCAGTCTAGGGACTATGAAATATTCTATAGTCCTTAAAATGTATCTTGATCAAAATCACAGCTGTCACTAGTGATGGAAAATTACTGATCACTGATCATGTACCGATAAAATTGATTTGATCAGTTTTTTCATGCAAACATGAGACTCTGTTTCCGAAAATTGATATAAAAACGCAAAAACAAGCCTATTATAGTGTGTTTAAGACAATTATTTACCTAAAAATAAGACATAAAATCCTTTTTTTTCGAAAATAACAACAAATGAACTATATTTTATTCGATCAATTTACGTTGATCAATTTGTTTCATCTCTTACATTTTGGCAAATTGACGTAACCTTGTAAGAACGTCGTTAATAATTAGGTTTATTTTAGTTTTTTTAGTAAAGCTGATTTTATATAATTATGTTGATTTATATGTCAAACATTGTATAAAAAAATAATTAACATGCCAGATACGAATGATTTTTCGTGTGTCAATATAAATTATTTCTTAGACGCTACTACAAAGTTATGTCCTCACTTTTGCTGACAACTGTCATTATAATCAAGCTATATTTTAAGGACTATAATGTAAAAACACCCTTTTAAAATAAAATTTCATTTCAACCATCTCGGGAATCGAACCCGAGACCTCTTGCATGGTAGGCAAACGCGCTGACCATTACACCACGAGGCTGACTATTATTGTTGATTATTTTGTTGATAAACTTTTTCGTCGGGTTAAAATGAAAGTGTGAAAGATTTTTCTTAAGTGTGAAAAAAATATCCTGTTTTAATAGAGATGAAGAACATTTTAGAGAAGGTAATATATAAGTCTAGACATCTACAGGGCTAATTAATGACCTGTCATTTATTTATTTATTTATTTAACTTTTTGTACATAATGTTATTTGTACATTGGCGGGCTTATTGCCAAATGGCAATTTCTTCCAACCAACCAAAGTCATTGGCTGCTTTAAGTGGCCACTTTACACACTATGTAACATTCACCATTCTGCCCATATTTAAACGTCTATAATCCTTCAGTTCTTTCATCTGTTGATGTTTTTGAAGCTAAAGAGCTGAAAACTTTATTTTAGGTGAGATTCATCTAATTGAATTGAATCACCTACATACGAGTACTAGGCAACGCCTGAATTTTTCTCGACTGTTGAAATATGTTAATATTCACAGCTTCCTAGAAAGTTAAATCCAGTCTATAAAAATTTGGACAAACTCAAAATATTGTTGAAAAAATTATCCAATTATTTATTCAGTAAATTCAGATAAAAATGTTTTTTTATGTCCACATACATTAATTAAGGTATGAAAGGGTCAATGCCGTGTCTCTAGATTTAAACATGTTAGAAATTAACGGATATCTTTCTTGTAATATTACGAATAGGGATTATCTTAAAGCATGCGTTGCCTTTTAGGACACAAGGTGGCGCAAAATGCTGAACGAATCAAGAAACACGTAGAGATCAGCCTCCGGAGGAGTCGTGATCCTCGCAGTCTTCTGGCTCGAATACGAATACCTTGCACTGGCCTGCCACAGCCCCAGGATATTGTTATTTCTACCTAAACACTCCGTTTTCTCATTACGACTCGGTAATTATTTCAACTCGCATTGCGAGCCCCGAGGAATACTGTGCAAATATGTAGCGAGTGACATTGTTGTCATTCTCCGAGATGTATTACAAACGACGTTTTGTTTTGGCTACTCTCAGGTAAAAACCATGGAAAAGGAAATGTGGAGATAAATAGGAATATTTTTGGGTTTTTTTAAATATTTTTTTTTTCCTTTTTTAATTACTATAAAAAAATACCATATTATCTTTTACAGAATATCTGATTTATTCTTTCTTATGTTACACAAAAATATTATAACTGTCCATTATTTATTATAGGAGCAAAAATTATAAACATTTTCTTGTATACCCACGAACAGACTATGCCTTTGTGGGATTTTTTGTTTACTATTTTTACTATTAACACTTTGAATACCCTCCGAATAATTTACTCTGTGCCCGGCCCATTTTTGTGAAATTTCATGCTTTGTGAAGAGTTTTTTAAAAGTGTCATAATTATGAACATACTTGATTAAATCAATTGAAACTTCTCAAATTTATTTGAAATAATTAAATAAGTCATTTTTGTATGATAATGTTGCCAACAATGGCTTTTATGGAGTGCCACATTGCATATACAGGGCCTCACTCTTTTTTGTGCTTTGTTCCCCGGAGCCGTGTAAACACGTGATTATGATAACCATGCGTTGTGTCTCAGTCCCGTGTTTTCACGTAGTTTACTAGCAGCAAAAAAGTACTCATAAAAGTCACTAGATGTCAATGAAATGCACTTTTTTAGACAGCTGGTAAACCACGTGAAAACATTTTTAAGTAAGTTTTGCAGTGCAGATAAAACATCATCGCCATCATCATTTCCGTTACGCATCTAATGGTGCATAGGGCACTGCATCGGTACACTAATCACAGCGTATCTTAATATTTTTTGTTACATGAAGGTAAGATCATTAGTCTTACGCTTCAGGGACTATAAAATACTCTGTGTGAAGACACCCTTTTAAATCAATATTTAATATCAACCATGTCGGGAATCAAACCCGAAACCTCTTGCATGGTAGGCTAACGCGTTGACCATTACACCACGAAGCAGATGAAACACCTGTATATTATATGTGAAAATTATGCTTTATTTTTCAAAAGAAACTGAATCCTCGGAGGACCACTGCCTTAACCTGAGGATGTAAGAGCGCTCGCCTCTTTGATACTTAAAGGATCTCGGCTCAGAAGAGAAGATTTGTTACAATAGATCTACACATTTTGCGGTGGCGTCAGACGATTGTTTCAAACGGGCGTTAGCAAACTTATTTGTGGATGGTTAACGCGAAGTAAATATGTGTATACAAATGTATCGAATTTTTAAAAACATAAACTATTTTGCCGTTCCATTAAACGTGTAGAAAAAAAACATTAAAAAATCATTTTAGGTAGCACTAATTGTGATAGACATTTATGACCAAGTCTTTGGCGAAATAAACGCAAAACAGGGCAATACCAAGACGCCAATGGCAGTTTATAGTAATAACGACACCGTTTTATGCATTTAATAACACTATTATAAGCACCGTGATGGGTCTATTATCGGATTTATGCAGAGGATACGTTTATAGACCACATCGTCTTCAAAAACCCCTATACACGAAGATTCTAGATAATTACAATCGTTTTTCAAAAAAATTACATTTGTGGTACTGACTTAATTCATTGCAAGTGTTTTTTGGAAACGTATGCAAGCATTTAAAAAAATATATTGTTTGCGTTATAAGAGTATACATTATTGAACGTTCAATAAGGTGTCCTTACCGGTAACCTGTGACGAGAACACGTAAAACATTTTTTTCACATGTGAGAATGCACATAAAAAACAATACATGCGAGAAAAAAATTAAAAAGTTCTGTCACATTATTAAGCAATGAACACAATATATTTCATTTATCTTTGATTATGATTTGATTGATGTATTTATGTCCCTTATGTTTGTTAATGCTTCTTTTCTTTTTTTAAAAATGTTTTGAACTATTATTTTATTGTTCTATTTAAACCCTATAAATTGTATACATGGACAATGTCCGTTAATAAATAAAAATAATAAAAAAATAATAATAAGTATTTAAATACATAAATTGAATTAATCGTCATTATCAACGTCCAAATAAGAACAAGATCTATGAATAAAAAAATATTTGAAATAAACCATATGTACCTACGTCGATTATGTAGTCACAATATTATTAATTTTTTTAAAATTGTTTTTGTCTTCAAACTTCATAAAGTTATTAAAATTAACATCTTCAAAATAATTAAATCTCTTGTGGAATATTATACAAAACTTTGCATAATTTGCTATTTAAATAAATAAATTTCAGTCCCTTTCCGCACCTAATGATGCATAGGGCACTGCATTGGTACACCAATCGTAGCGTATCTTGATAATTTTGTTACATAAAGGTAAGATAATCAGTCTAAGGCTTCAGGTGCCAGTCCAGGGTCTATTAAATGTTCTGGTGTAAAAATACCCTTTTAAATAAATATTTTCAAATCAACCATGCCGAGAATCGAACCCGAAACTAAATTCAATACCTTTGTAATATTTCGAGCATTAATATTGTAACCTCTGATTACATAAACCAGCCAATAAGCTTTGAAATGCAGAACAGGTTGTAAGTTTCTAAAAAATGTCTGTGTAAAATGTTTCACATTGTTTTTAAAAAAATACCTACTCTATATCTTGGTTTAAACTCATTAATAACGTTATTGAAACTATAATGACTTCAGAGGTTAATTTACTCACAAGTTAAACGACCAAAAACTAGGAAGTCATAATTCTAAGTTTGTTAATTAGTTAATTCTTGAATTTTTATTAATATGATGAAAACATTCTAGAAAACGATGTATCTGTTTTTAAGAACATAATTATTATGACGGACAATCACATGTATATTACGACTGTGTAATAATGTATCATTATACTTGTGGTGATGATGATATCAAATGTAAATGCAGATTTTAAAGAGGACATTATGGAGCAGTTTAGTTCAACAAAGGCCTTTGTCAATGTCTGTCGCGATTCCAAGGCATTAAAAAGGAAATATGCGGATCCGCGGATTCTCAAATTGTCGGATTAAACAATACAATTATAATAAAATAAATAAAACAACTTTGGCTCTTTGAATAGCTATTTTATTTATTGTTATCAAAAACATTTTTCACTTTGCAGTATGACATTTTACACTTATTTGTTTATAAATTTGCATAAACCACTTTAATTTTTTTTATTACAGTTCGACCGGTTTCGTTAATCCATTAATCAAAAACTTCAAATAATGAATAATCAATTAAGTTTAACTTCGAGTCCTCTTTTAAAACTATTCCCGTTATGATTTATTTTATCTTCTTTCTTTCTCTTTCTTTCAATTTTCTGTCTCTTTCATACAATATTTTATTATATAAATAGCAACGCGTGTAATTATAAGTTAGTTAAATTCCTGAGGATGGGGTAGTTACCTCGAAACCGTTCCACCAATTGCTTTCATTTTTCGCCACGTTTCGGCAACAACACGTTTCCCTGTTCAGGATTCTTTTACAACTCAACAGACAGAATATATCAAATATATTATACACAAAAATGATCGCAAACGTTAGAGCTAAAAACATTCAAAATAACATAACCTGGATTTTTTTTGTATCTATTATTTTGTACCTAATCTTCTTATAATTTATTTATTTAGAACTCCATATTACAATTTTAATATTAAAATTTAACACTGATTTGAGACTTCTTAAAATCCTTTATTTTATTTTTAAAACAAAAAGATCAGACTGTTTTTTCGTCTTAAAAAGGCATTTTCAAACGAATGACTCGCCATTTTCTTATAGGGCATTTTTAAACAAAACATTTGTTTGAAAATGCCTTTTTAACACCAAAAAATATTCCTTTTTTTGTGTTTGTGTTTAAAAATAAAATAAACGATTTTAAGACATTGAGTTACAATATAAAGAGATGACACTTCATACAAATCCAAGAAAAGGGAATGACCAGCGGAAGGAGCAAGTATCGTCACGTTATATCACGTCGACTTTGACGAGCAAAACAAGTAGTACAGTAAAAAGAACGGACTGTTCACATCAATCTACTGTAGGTTCTATTCAGTATGTCGCTCCATTCCGCATACGCGTCACCTTTGTTTATCGTTTCACTATACACCCGACTAACTGAGCAAGACAGATACAGGAGGCTAACAATTACGTTGTATGTATAATTAATACTGGTAACATATTAATAAAATGTTTTTTAACATTAAAAGAACTATTTTAAACAAGTATTGATTAAGATAAAAACATTACTTACCGGTGAAAGGTTATACCATCTCTCTTTCTATCTTTTCCAGATCGATTTGAGCAGTATCTTAGCGTCCATATACGTATTTTAAGAAAAGTACACGGGGAATGTTTGCTACAGACGAAAGTCCGTTCTATCAAACATATGCCAATTGGCCGCAGGTTGAGGGACCATATTTTGACCGCTCATGTTTACTCTAGTTTTATGCTTCAACATTTTAAGTACACTTGGTAAGTTAATTAAGGAGTGTTTAATTTTGATATTTAAATTATTCTTTTCATTTTTGTTAAAATATGTATTTTTTTTAATATTTCTTTTTTATTTGTATGTTCTTAGAATAAAACTGCTGTGTCATAATATGTAACCATATTATTATACAATTATTTTTTTCGTTTATTTTAACAAGACATGCTTTTTTCTACTAAATATGTATTTGTTGTATAAAAAGCACTGTGTACCGTGTTTATTAACATAAAATTTTACAGATATTGGATGAAAAAAAAAAAATAATAATATCGATCTCTGGTACTAAGCTTTAGATTCTAAAACCCCAATGATTATTTCAAAACATATTTTAATATTTTAAACTTTATACTTCATATAAGTTTGTTTTTTTTCATAATTATCACAAAAAGCAAATAGTTTTGATAAACCAATCTAGTAAAAATATAATTTTATTAATAAAAAATACAACACGTATTTGCGTTTTGGGAAGGTAGGATATATAACACATAAATCTAACCTACCTTTTATCAAAGTGATGGACAGTCCACCTTTTTCTTACCAAGGCATTTCTTCAAACTATAAACCAAACGATATGATATTTAAGATGAAAAAGAATAAAATAAAAACAAATATTAAATTTAATTTTAACTACAACATTCATAAAATAAATACAAGAGCATCAAATAATTTAACTTGCAAAAAACCTAGGACCAACAGAAAAAGAAACAGTTTTTTGTATTCAGCAATAAATTTTTGCAATTCACTTTCTAATGACCTAAAAAACATACAAAAATATTCGTACATAAAAAACACCTAAATCAAACAGTTCTTACAGCCGTGTAACGAGTGATATTTGATGTTTTTTTTATCGATTTTTTTTTTAAACTATTGTGTTATTATATATAATATCCTCTCATACCAGCACTTTTGCTGCTTGGGAATATTTCTTACAAATAAAATATGTAATGTAATGTAATATGTAAAGTTTAAAAACTTTGTATTTTGTAATAAATAAATCTAAATCTAAAAAAAATAATCTAAACATGCATAAAAATTTATATTAATTCTAATATTATAATACAATTTAATACCATATTTAAATGCATGCAAATTCTTATCTTACCCCATGAGAGCGATCGCACCGTCCAGTTAATTTATATGTTAAATGTTAAATATTATTAAATTTGACATAAATATTTCTGTCATAACCGTTGCAGAAGCTCTCCTTACGTTACAGAAGACCTTAACTCTAGTGGAAGTATATCTCCATTGCATTTCTGCGTTGCAATTGGAGATAACATGCATGAAACACGTGGAATGCAACACTAACCGTTTCTACAGGAATATAATAGCTAATCGGTATGCATACTTAACTCGCTTGACTTGTAACATATATTTTGCATTCCAGTTTATTCTCGTTTGACAAAAATGGTTAGCAAAAATTTGATTCCTTACATTTCTTTTTACGAGTAGGTTTAATTTATTTATTCGTTTTTTCGTTTATTAGTAATTTTATTCACGGTTATAAGACACACGTCCCAACCCCATGAGATTAAAGTCCTGTGTTAAGTTATGACGAATAACATACTAAAGGAAAATAGTTAAAAAAAAAAAAAAAAAATTGTTCTAATATTTGCAAAATAGGCTTAAATTAAAGTCCTGCTGAGTTGCAGACATACAAATCGTCAACAGGTTCTTATAAATTGCATCGATTATTTACACTTAACCTGCATTAACAATAATTTTAGTTGAAAAACATTACATATTACATTATCAAAAATTAAAAACTATTTTATTTTTATTTATTTATTAATTCAAAATTACAAAATTAAATATTTATGAACTTATTAAGGCTTTTTAGGCTATGCCCGTGTCAAGCCACAATAAATAACAATAAAAATACGCAGTAAAATCAATTCGATCAAATTATAATGACAGAATCACAATCTAGAAAAAAAAAAACAAAAAACTTTTTTCTATTAACCATTATTTGTGCAAACGTCTCACTCTTATATTTAACTCAGTATTTTTAATATTGTTTGGTAACATGTTAAATATTTTAGGTATACTGTATTGCAGTGTGCTTTTGCCATATTTATTGCAATATCTAGGAACATTGAACAGTTGAACATAAATGTATTCTTGGCACATATATATACTTTATATATGTATAATAACGATAATTAATTTCTTACACTTGATTAGCTAGACATGAATAACCTAACCTAACCCTCATAACAAATGAATAAATAGCTCAAAAAAGGCAAAAATTAATAAGGTGTCTTCATTTTTTTAGATAACGAGACATTACACATTTTTTTTTGATTTTGCTTTGGGCAACAGCAAATCATACAATGACGAAACAAAAATATTGTAATGTCAAATGTCACCAAGTATATAGTTTATCGAAAAGACGGTTGCTGAACCAGCTTATAGCAGGCAAGCCAACGTTCAGGTAGACAACGTCTGACGGGTCTGCTAGCCTAGATATAAAAATAAAAAGATGGCTTCCACGGTGTAGTGGTTAAGACCCTTGAGTCACGCACAGAAGGTTCCGGGTTCGATTCCCGGTGAGAACACAAAAATCAAAATAAGATTTTTCTCGATTCTGGGTGTTTTGTACTGTAATGTTATTATTATATAATTAGGCCTCCTGGCTTGTTGTGGAGCAAAAAAAATGATTTTTTTTTTATTTAAATCTTAAAGTAGGGCACACATATCATACATATTGTTATGTGTGTTCTAATAATAACATTGCAAATATATTTAATTTATAAATTGTTTATCACATATGTCTTGACCATTATTTTAAATTTTGATATGTTTTTTTCTTCATAAATATTTTTTTCCATTTCGTAATACTTTTTAATTGCTTTAAATAAAATTGAATTTTGTGACTTTGCCTTTTTCCTAAATGGAAGTCTAATTTTGTTCTTTTCTCTAGTATTGTGATCGTGTTCATGCTGGTTCCGATCAATTTTTTTCCAAAATTCTGTTTTTTTATTAGAGTTTATAATTTTATGAACAAATATCATTGTATTGTAAAATATTCTTTGTTTATATGTTAATAATTTCATTTCATTTACCATCGACTTTACCCTCGTATATCTGTTTTTTTTCAAAATGATTCTAAAGGCTTTATTTTGTAATACAGTTAGTTTATTTATGTTTTCTTTGTTTGATAAAAATAAAACGTGTGGTTCAATAATTGCTTTGTAAATAGTTTTGCAGGAGTCCTTATCAATAAATCTTCTGATCTTTCCCAAAATTGATATTTTTTTTGCAATTTTATTTATTACCATCTTAGCGTTTTGGTGAAATGTAAGTTTTGAATCCAACATTACACCTAAATATTTAATTTCAGTGACTTCATTAAGTTTTTCATTTTCTATTACAATTGATGGTGTAATTTCTATTCTTTTGTTTCCTATATTCATATATTTAGTTTTGTTAACATTTAATTTTAATTTATTAATTTTTAGCCACAGTGATACACTATTAAGATCATGATTTAGTCTGTCCATAATTGTTTTATAATTTTCTCCCGATATATATATTAAGGCATCGTCTGCAAAGAGTCTTATTTTTGAATATTTTAATGTTTCGACAATATCATTTATGTATATAATAAACAAAACCGGTCCGAGAACCGATCCTTGTGGTACTCCCAATGAAATTTTGAGAGGCTCGGAAATTTCATCATTCACCTTCGTTATTTGGTATCTATCGCCAAGGTACTCTTCAAACCATTTTATAGTTTTTCCTTTTATTCCTATTTTTTTCAATTTTTTAATAATTATTTCTCGGTCTATTGTTTCGAAGGCTCTTTTAAAATCCAAAAAAACTGCAATTACGAACATGTTCTTATCGGTTTCCTCTTTCCAATCTTCTAAAACCAAGTTAATAGCCATTTCACAAGATTGATTGGTTCGAAATTCACATTGTTCTTTGCATAATACTTCCCAGTGTTCCAAAAAATTAACAAACTCATTATTTACAATATATTGGCACATAAATAAATGTTATGCAATATACATGTATAAAATAAGAGGAAATCAATGAAAACACTAGCTTATTAGCACTCAACTAATTTTCTCTCTTTTTGACAGACAGTATTTTCCTTGTTTTATGTCCCGTTCCCCTCACGAGCAAACATGAAAGTGTTGCCACCAGCTAAAATTCCACCCCTAAGGTTTTATTATTCTCCACTAAATTTGAATGGATGTATTGCTCGGGTACTTTGCTGCTGGTGACAGATAATATTAACGATCTTTATTTCTAGCAATGTAAGTGCAAAATCGACAAAAATGAACGGAAAGTGCGTCTTGAAATCAGAAAGCTACTTTTACTGCCTCTGTTTATTTTTAAAATTAGTTTTATTTAATTTTCTAATATTACACCACAACAGGCCAGCAGGGCTCAATTACAGTGATGAATACCCAGGCTTGAGAAAAATCATATTTTGAATATTTGTATTCTCACCGGGAATCAAACCTGGATCCTTCCAGGCGTCAGTCAAGCTTCTTAACCACTACACCACGGAGGCAACCTAATATGTTATTTATATTATGCCTTTATATATTATTTTGAATTTTACTTACACTTCGGTCGTACATAATACATATGTTGAATCATTACTCTCAAAGTTGATGAATAAAAATTGTGTAATTTCTTTTCATAATTTCATAGTTTCTATTTTATTAAATGAGACATTAGCAGATCACTCATAATGAAACGTTTTTAACGTGCGTATTTTTTGCTCTAATTCATTACCATAATCAAGCTTTAAATTACCTAAAACTTAAAAATTTACGTAAATTATTGTAATCTCCCTCATTTAAGACAAACAAAGGTAAAAAAGAGCAGACATCAACCGTATATGGAACAAAAAAATACCTTGTTCAGCACTTACAAAGTCAAATATTTTTTTATGTTTAAATATGACCTCAGTTCACAGAAAACAAAAATCATAAACAAACTAACAGAAAATAAACTTCGATTTTATACTAATTAAAAACGTAATGGAATTTTAACCGCCATTTTAGATGCATAAATAAAACCTAAAAATATTTGACGTTTACGTATAAGAAACGAAAGACTCAACTTTGTAGAACGTTCTCCCTGTCGCATCAGTCCGGTGATGAGAGAGACAGCGCTTTACCAAAGGAATTAGGACGCATGTATATTTCAATTGTTTAACAAAGCACAGCAGCAAGAAATAACATGGGGTGGACTTTTTTTTTTTTTTTTTTTAATTATTTCATTTATCAATAGGCATGTAAACACACGAAACATTACACCATGGTAGTGATACGTATATGGCAATGAAAGAGAGAGACAATATTCGACTTAAGCTCTCCATATAATTTGCTAAACTCACAGTGAAAGTGGCTATGAAAGTAATAGAGTTAATTATAATAATAAAAATACGTATACAGTTTTATTCCACTTTATAAATTTTTACCAGTGACCGGGTTTCGTCGTGACCGACATCGTCAGAATGGTAATAAAAGTTGTTCCAAATGCAGTTCCACCAAGAAATGTCAGTAGAAAAACTCAATATAGTAGAGTTAAATTAAATTAAAATCGGATTTACGAAATTCAAAATAATAACTCGTTAACTGACAACAACTTATATTGTTTTTCGTATGAACGAAACCGATAGGAGGGCCCACGGTCTTTAAAATGGTTTTTGGATTTTCGCTGCAATTAATTTAGAAGCATTATTTTACAGTTAATGATTTGAGTAATAAATATTTTTTATATATGGGTGACAATCTCAAAACCAGGTTGCATTAAGGTGTGAAATACAGTAAATAGAAACATATCATGTTTTACTGAAATAATTTATTTGATAAAAGAGTGACAATATTATATATTGGTAAACATTTAAAATATAACAATTATCCCTTATTCAAAATAGATTTCAAATAAAATATTTTCTAAAACATTTTAGAGAAAAGAGTATGGAAGTCCAGGTATTTCCAGGGATTATGACTTATCATTGGCTGGTTTAAGTAGCCACTTTGCATTTTGCATTGAAGGGAATCCTAAGCCCACCATCCACCCGCAGCTGTTATAGAGTCCTGGGGGACTCTCTTGTCAGCTGCGCATAGAGGAAAGTTATTATAAATATTTCTAAGGAATACAAACTATGCAGATTAAGAAGGGGGAGGAGGATGTATGGACAGAGGCCAACGCGTCGTCCCCACCCCTCAGGATCCCCTCAATGCCTCTGTTTTTTTTAACTAATTTTTTTTTTTTTTTCAAACAATTTACACAAATAAACGGACTCATAATGACTTAAAACTTTAGTACCACAGCAAATATTATTAACACAACAAACATAATTAGAAACACGGATATTTAAAACAATGAGAGAACGGGTCTAGAATAAAGAAGGATGCCCTGGATGATCCGTGTAAGTAGTAGGGGATTTTAATGTTAATTTTTGTTAAGTAAACATTAACTGACACGTAAATATTTCATCAATTTATTGATGATATAATTCAGTCAGATTGGCCGAATACCAATTTGCTTTTTTATTAATGGTATTCTTGTATGGCCAAATACCAGAACACCAATTTATTATACACCAATCCAATCTATTTTTTAAATGTTTTCAGACGTTGCCCAGTACGCAGATCATAGACCTGTAAATGCCTAGACTTCCATATTTCCTTTTATAACGTCTATCAACATTTGGATAAACTCAAAATATTGTTCGTTCCTAATTAATTCAATTAATACATTGTTTAAAGCCTTATTAAAGTGAGTATAAAACTTTTTCGGCAGTGATTCATATTTTTAATGTTTCGAGGCATATTCCATAGTCGTATTACAATGTATATAAAATACCTTTTAATACCAATATTGTTTTAATGATTAACAATAAGTTTTTATATTTATTTAATTTGTGAAATAAATAAATATTCAGGTATTATACAGAAAGTCAAAAGCGGTATGGACTATCTTAAAAGAAGTAATAATTCAATAATTTGGACATACACGGAATTTCTTAAATATGTTTTTTAAAATTATAGAGTATGTATAAAATTAATGAAAACGTTTCTACCAGTCTAATAGAGTAAACACTCATGGTTAGAAAAGAAGTTTGTTTTACATTCATTTTTATTTTCTCAACAAGTTCTTGAAAATAAAATTCATGCCTGAACTACAGAACGTGGACCTGACTTGAAATAATTTTATTACAATGAAAGGCTTATTCCTAATTTTAAAATATTTAACAAAATGAATCAAACATTAATTAGTCCTTGAGATTGCTCGATTAATCTCTTCAACTTCTCGCGTAGAACCCGCTTCTGATCACAGACCGAAGATCACAGACTGAAGAACGAAACGAGGCATCCTTAGACGAGTACTCCGCGCTCTGGTAATCTATAAAAAGAGAAAATAAAATCAGTTTCATAAAAAAATAATAGACAATTGGTGAATCATAAAAGTGTATTCTGCACCATTTAGGTGCAAATATAGTTTAGAAAAGGTCCCTTCTCAGGTTTTAAAAACATTTTATTTTAAAAATAGAAGTCGAAGAAATTATTTGTACATTATAACTATTATTTATGCTTACATATTAAAACAGAGATGAAGAACATTTTAGATAAGAAATTATAGAAGTCTACGCATCTACAGGGCTTATGACTTTTCATTGGCTGGTTTAAGTGGCCACTTTACACATTATACTAATAGTTTTAGTAATGACTAACTACAGAAGTATTTTTGTTTAAGCGACTTTTCATGAGAATTTGGGGCATTCATGCCTTCGTATCAGATTAATTAAACCACAATAAATTCATAAATTATAAATGAATGTGTTATTATAGGAAACATCCATAAATATTTATAAAAAATAATTACTTTATCCCATTAGTTGACGCGACGCTGTGATATGCTGAAAACTACGTTGCCGCAACCACGTCGGACGCAGGCCGTGTGTTCACGGTATTCCGAATTTCGACGAAGGTGGCTCCATGCTACCCTGAAACTGGACAATGCTGCTCGTATGAAGACTCTATACTGCAGAACCTTTATTCTGGTTGCAGCGGTTAGCAGAGGAGGTGAGTTGGCCTTTTTCTCATGTATTTTTTCGAAAAAAATAATTAATAAAAACATTAGTCTCTGCAACTATTTAGAACATTGAATATACAATAATTATTTTAAAAAACAAACATTTCAATTGAGGATGTAAAATCTAGTGAAAAATTAATTAAATACTTGTATAAAACGTAATACAAAAATAACAGTAAAGGTTATAAAACAAACATTCCAATCGAAAATATGAAATCTAGGAAAAATTCAATAAAATACATGAATAAAACGTAGTACAAAAATAACAGTAAAGGTTATTATAAAACAGACATTCCAATTGAGAATGTGAAATCTAAGAAAAATTCAATAAAATACATGAATAAAACGTAGTACAAAAATAACAGTAAAGGTTATAAAAAAGACATTCCAATCGAGAATGTAAAATCTAGAAAAAAATCAATAAAATACATGAATAAAACATAGTACAAAAATAACGGTAAAAGTTATAAAACAAACATTCCAATCAAGGATGTGAAATCTAGGGAAAGTTCAATAAAATACATGAATAAAACGTAGTATAAAAATAACAGTAAAAGTTATAAAACTCCAAGAGAAAATCACAATAAAATATAACACAAATGTATAGTTAAAATGCATTTTAAAAGTTCAATATCTAGGGTAAAACACAGTATTTGTAGGTATACAGTTTGAGAATCAATAGTGAATATAGGAATAAAAAACAATTATCTTCTTCTTAAGCCTTGTTCTCTCCACTGCACTGCTGGATAAAGGCTGTGTCCAAAAGTTTCTATACCTTTTCCACCCCAAATGGAAAACATAAAATTGTTTATTAGTAAATGATAAAACTAATGTAGAGTATCTGTCTAAAATAAAACATAGTTTAGTTATTTAATATGAAGTAAAACCAACATTCAAACATATTTTTTAAAAAAAACGAAGAATTAATGGCAGCTTTAATGATACCTATAGAGAAAAAAAATAACATATGGAATTTTTTTAGAAATAAAATAAAATTATATTTTAAGTAATTGACATACACTGCAATAGAGAAACGATTTTTTTGAAAGCATCAGGAATCTAGAAGAAAATATTATTATTTAAGTAAAGAAAATCATAATTTGCTTTGAGCATAAAATTTTTCGAACAAATCTGATGTCACAGCAACAAAAATATTCATATCTCATTGGTCAGCGCAAATCAAACCTGCAAATATTATAAAGGTTTATATAATAAATTCTACATATTTTTTTCATAAATAAACCACATTATAAAGTATTCGACTAAGTATACGGAAATAATAAAATAAAACAAGATAAAATAATCATTGAAAGCTACCTCCACATGCCCAAAACCATTTTTAGACCACAAGTTCTTGTTTTTTGTTTCGCACATCAAATTAAAACTAATCGTATTTGGAAAGCCAATTTTAGGAATCAGTATTATCAAGTAATTAATTAAGCAATTTTAAAACATGCATTTATTGCTTTCAATGATAATCCCAAAGTCAAATTACACCGTACTGTAAAACATGCAATATTAGAAAAAACCTCTGACATCGGTGATAACTTTATACAAACCCATTAAAAAAATATGTAATTAAGTTACTAACTATATACTTTTTTCCAAATTAATCTAAAATAATTATTACTGAATACTGTACAAATCTCTACCCTACCACCCAAGACAAAAAAGGAATTTTCAACAACTTGGGTATTTAATTTCAAATGAATCAAAAACCCTTATCATAATGATTTAACAAAATGGATGAATTCTAAGAGTGTCACGAATTTTCTAACGATTCGGGACAATTTCTGAGACACGAGTCGTTCCTACGTGTGTCACTGTAAGCTGTCTGTGTATTTGATCAATTATTTATGTATAACTTTGTGAAATAAATTATATTTTATCATTCGTTAATCATCACAAAACTTACATCTCGTGATAATATGTATTTTAAAAACAATAATTACTAAAACGTACGTAAAAAGCCATGCAACTGAAAAAGTAAAATAAATAAAATAATAATTTAATAGTTTTAAAAAAAAAAACTTATTAAGACAAACTACTTCTTGACCTTAATTTAACTTGCAAATAGAATTCTATTTCGCGAACAAGATGATATAAAAACCTAATACATTTAACATTCCATGTCTGCTCCGTAATTGAAGCATATTATGGTTTTCACTAAAAGCCTCTTAACGTCACTATCGACTCGAGTAAAATTGACTTTCACTCCACGTTCTCTCCAAAGTTAGAGCATATGGCCTCCACAAAAGGCTTCTAGACATCTATATCGGCTTTCAACTCATATAAATAAGGATTTGTTTTGGGAATCAATATTATAAAATTTCAACGATCATCACTCCATGTCCACTCCAAAGTTGGGGCATATGGCTTCCACAAACAGCCTCTGAATATCTTTATGCTTTAATCTCCTTTAAAAAATTAGATTTCGTCGGGAATTGAATCCATCAATTTTCCCCAATCATGATTTCTTGTTCGCTCCGTAGTCGTGAAGAATATGGCTTCCATGAACAGCCACTAGACGTCTCTATTGGCTTTGGATAAAACAAACAAACCATCACACCGTTTCCCGTAAGGGTAGGCAGACAGTATAAAACGCCACATCACTATCTTTGCATACAGATTTCGATTTCGCTTCCTCTACTATCATGCATCTTCTTATGCTCTTGCGCCGATTATTCTGACTGTTCCGACATGTCCACCTTCAAGTATTTGTTGGATTTGGTCATGCCATGCCTTTCTCGGTCTTCCTTTATTCCTGGATCCACGAACATTCGCATCGTAAATATTTTTGCTGTTATTTTGCTGTCTATTCGCTATACGTGTACAAACCAACGCAAAACGCCTAACTTGATTTTGCCGGTAATGCTTATCTTATCGTGCATAGTTTTACCACACATTCGCCTGAGAGATCAAATTTCGATCCATACTTCGTTCCTATACATTAGGGTCGGGGCCGGCTTTTGATTATTTTTTTAATTGAATCGTTTCGTAGGAAAAAACAGTAATTTTCACTCCAAGTCTGCTCGATTGTTAGAGCATATGGCTTCTACAAAAAGGCCTCTTGAAGTCTTAATCAGCTTAAAACTCCTATGAAAAATAGGTTTACAAGATTTTCGCTGGAGAAATAGAGAATAAACATGGCTTCCAGAAATAGCCTCAGAACATCTTTATCAGATATAAACTACCGTTAAAAAAGGATTTGGATGGGAATCGAACCCTGCAATATTCAACAATCCTCACTCCATGTCCTCTCCAAAGTTAGAGGCTATGGTATCTATGAACAGTCTCTGGACATGACCATCGGATGTAATCATCATCATTCCTTTTACTAAACCTAATGGTGCATAGGGCACTGCATTAGTACACCAATCGCAGCGTATCTTGATAATTTTTGTTACATGAAGATTGGATGACCAGTATTACGCTTCATGTACCAGTCCAGGAACTACGAAATATTCTGGTACGAAAACACCCTTTTAAATGAATATTTCATGTCAACCATGTCGGGAATCGAACCCGAGATCTCATGCTTAGTAGGCAAACGCGCTGATCTGATGTAAATTCTTGTTCAAAAAAATATTTTGTCTGGAATCGAACTCCTCAATTTTCATAAATCATTATACCATGTCTGCCCCATATTTTGAGCATATGGCTTCTTTTTACAGCCACCAAGCGTCTTGGTCGGCTTTTATCTCCTGTAAAAAAAATTTGGAGTCAAGAATCAAACCCAACAATTTTCACCATTCATCATTCCATCTTCACTCCACAGTTAGAGCATATGGGTTACACAAACAGCCACTTGACGTCTCTATATCAGATTTTAATTCTTGTAAAAAACGTTTTATCGGAAATTAAAGATATAAATTTTCACTTCATTTCAAAATATTTTTCCACCATGTTCGCTTCAAAGATAGAGCATATGGCATCCATATCGAGCCTCTGAATATCGCCTGAAAAACTTCTGAAAAAAAAAGTTTTGTCGGAAATCGAACCCAACAATTTTTACTAATAAGCATATGAAAACTTCAAACAGCTTTTTGACGTATTAATCGGCTTAGAACTAAAGAAATATTGTCGATACCCCAATCGTTTCAATGTTAGAGCATATGGGATTCACAAACACCCTCTTAACTACCACAAATTTTAATTTTATCGCTCCATAGTTGGAGCATATGGCTTGAGTAAACAGCATATCTAGTCTTTATCGGATTTCGACTTCAATGAAAAAAATATTTCTTAAGGTATCTAAAACAGAAAACTTCAACAATCCTCACTCCATGTCCACTCCAAAGTTGGAGCATATGGCTTCCACAAGCAGCCACTAGACGTCTTTATCAGAATCAGCAATTTTCAATCTATGTTCGCTTGATTGTTAGAGCATATGGCTTCCACAAATAGCCTCTTGAAGTCTTAATTAGCTGAAACCTCCAATGAAAAATACTTTTACAAGATATTCACTGGAGAAATAGAGAAAACATATGGCTTCCAGAAATAGCCTCTAAACATCTTTATAGAATTTTAGCAACAGTTAAAAAGAATTTGGATGGGATTCGAACCCAGCAATATTCAACAATCCTCACTCCATGTCCTCTTTAAAATTGAAGGCTATGATATCTACAAACAGTCTCTGGACATGTCCATCGGATGTAAACTCCTGTAAAAAATAGATATTTTGTCTGAAATCGAACCTATCAATGTGTATAAATTATTACACCATGTCTGCCCTATAGTTGGAGCATATGGCTTCTTTTAACAGCCTCCAAGCGTCTGTCAGCTTTCATCTCCTGTAAAAAAATGTTTAGTCGAGAATCAAACCCAACAATTTTTACCATCCATCATTCCATCTTCGCTCCATAGTTAGAGCATATGGGTTACACAAATAGCCACTTTACGTCTCTATCGGCTTCTGATTCTTAGTAAAAAATGTTTTATTGTTTATCAAAGACAGAAAATTTCTTAATTTATTTCAACAGAGGGAAAATTTTTTGAGAAGGGAATATGGAAGTCTAGGCATTTACAGGGCTTATGACCTGTCATTAACTGGTTTAGGAGGAAATCCAGCCAGTCTACAAGCATTTGGACATAACAGAAAATTTCACTCAGTCTCTGCTCGATAGTAAGAGCATATGGCTTGCACAAACCGCCTCTATACGTCTATATCGGCTTTCAACTGCTGTAAAACAACAATCATTACTCCACTCCCGCTCTGAACTTTGAGCATATGGCTTTCACAAATGGCCTCTAGGTCTCCTTACAGGCTATAAACTCCTATCAAAAATGTTTTTTCACCATGTTCGCTCGAAAGATAGAGCATATGACTTCCACATACAGCCTCTGAATGCCTTCATCGGCTTTTAACTCCTGTAAAAAGAGGGTTGTGTCAGGAATCGAACCCAACAATTTTTACCAATAATTATTCCACGTTCACTCTCAAAGTAAGAGTATATGGTAACCTCAAACAGGTTTTCAACGTATTTGTCGGATTTAAACTAAAAAAAATAAATTGCCGACACCACGTTCCTTTCAAAGTAAGAGCGTATGGCATCCACAAACAGTACATGAACTCTCATGAAATTGCGTTTTGTTTGTTATCCAACACAGCAACTGTGAACAATCAATACATCACGTCCGCCTTGTAGTTGAAGCATATGGCTTCCACAAACAGCCTTCAGACGTCTCAACCGGCTATCAACTCCTGAAAAGAAAGGTTTTTTCGGGAATCGAACCCATCAATTTTTACAAATAATTATTCTACTTCCGCTTCAAATTTAGAGCATATGAGTTACACAAACAGTAACTTGACGTCTCTATCGGATTTTAATTATTGTAAAAAAAACATTTTATCGGAAATCAAATTGAAATTTTTTTACCCCATGTTCGCTCAATAAAAAAGGCTTTATACGTCTATATTGGCTTATTGCATTAAAAAATAATTCTAAATATAAACCTTCAACAATCATCACCCCTTGTCCGCTCTAAAATTTGAGCAAACGGCCTCTAGATATCCTTATCGGCTATAAGCTCACACACAAAATATTTTTCAACCATGTTCGCTCAAAAGATAGAGCATATGGCATCCATATCGAGCCTCTGAATGTCTCCTGAAAAACTCCTAAAAAAAAGTTTTGTCTGGAATCGAACCCAATAATTTTTACTAATAATTATTCCACCCTCGCTCCAAAGTAAGAGCATATGACAACCCCAAACAGCTTTTTGACGCATTTATCGGCTTTAAACTAAAAAAATATTCTTGACAAACCATTTCTTTCAAAGTTAGGGCGTATGGGATCCACAAACATCCTCATAACTCCGACAAATTTTAATTTTATCACTCCATAGTTGGAGCATATGGCTTAAGTTAACAGCTTTTCTAGTCTTAGACTTCAATGGAAAATTTTTTTGGGCAATCTTTAACAGAAAGTTTAAACAATCCTCACTCCATATCCTCTCGAAAGTTGGAGGCTATGGTATTAACAAATAGTTTCTGGACATGTCCATCAGATGTAAACTCCTGTAAAAAAATATTTTGTCTGGAATCGAACCCGTCGATTTTCATAAATCATTATACCATGCTTGCCCCGTAGTTAGGGCATATGGCTATCTTTGTACAGTATCCAAGTGTTTTTGTCAGCTTTCACCTCTTGTAAAAAAAGTTGTCAAGGATCAAACCCAACAATTTTCACCATTCTTCATTCCATCTTCACTCCACAGTTAGAGGATATGGATGACACAAACAGCCACTTGACGTATCTATATCGGATTTTAATTCTTGTAAAAAAACGTTTTATCTAAAATCAAATATAAAATTTTTCACTCGATTTCAAATTATTTTTCCACCATGTTCGTTTCAAAGATAGAGCAAATAGCATCCATATAGAGCTTTTAAATGTCTTAATCGGCTGTCAACTCCTAAAAAAAAAACGTTTATTGCGAATCGAACCCAACAATTATTATCAATAATTATTCCATGCCCGCTCCAAAGTTAGAGCATATGGCAACCTCAAACAGCTTTTTAACGTATTTATCGGCTTTAAACTAAAAAAATATCGTTGACACCGTATTCTTTTCAAAGTTCGGGCATATGGAATACAAAAAAAAACCCTCTTAATTCCCACAAATTTAAGTTTTATCACTCGATAGTTTAAGCATATGGCTTTAGCAAACAGCCTTTCTAGTCTTTATCGGATTTTGACTTCAATGAAAAGTGGATTTATCGGGGAATATAAAACAGAAAATTTCAACAATCCTCACTCCATGTCCTCTCCAAAGTTGGAGGCTATGGTACCTAAAAAATGGTTTTGGACATGTCCATTGGATGTTAACTCCTGAAAAAATTTTTTTTTTCTGGAATCGGACCCATTATTTTTTATTACCCATTATACCATGCCTGCCTCGTGGCTTTATTTGTACAGCCTTTAAGTGTCTTTGTCGGCTTTCACCTCATGTTAAAAAAAATGTCGAGTCAAGAATCGAACCCGACAATTTCCACCATGCATTATTCCATCTTCATTTCACAGTTTGAGCATATGGGTTACACAAACAGCCACTGGACGTCTCTACATCGGCTTTTGATTCTCGTAAAAAATGTTTTATCCAAAAACAAAGATATAAATTTTCAATCCATGTCCGCTCGATAGTTAGAGCATATGGCTTGCACGAACAGTATCTTTACGTGTATTAAGCTTTAAACTGCAGTAAAAAAAAATCTAAAATATAAAATTTCAACTAGCATCACCCCATGACCGCTCTAAACTTTGAGCATATGGCTTTCACAAACGGCCTCTAGATATCTTTATTGGCTATAAACTAATACAAAAAATATGTTTTTCACCATTTTCGATCCAAAGACAGAGCATATGACATTCATATCGAGCCTCTGATTGTCTCAATCGACTGTCAACTCTTGAAAAAAAAAGTTTTGTCGGGAATCGAACCCTTACCATTTATCATTCCATCTTCTTAAGCTTAAGAACTCTCGTAAAATTAAGTTTTGTTTGTTATCCAAGATGGCAATTGTAAGCAACCATACTTTCATGTCCACCGCATAGTTTGAGAATATGGCGTCCAGAAATAGCCTCCAGACGTTTAAATCGGCTGTCAACCCCCCTGAAATAAAGAGTTTATCGGGAATCGAACCCCAAATTTTTTTACCAAATATTCTATGTCTTCTCTGTAGAGCATTTGGCATCCACAAACAGCCTTTGGACGTCTCTATTGACTTTCAATTTGTTAAAACAAAGAATTTTTTGGAAGCAAAACATTAAATGTTCAACCATCATCACTCTACATCTGCCCCATATATAGAAGCACATGGCCTCCACAAATAACCTCTAGACGACTCGATCGGCTGTTAACTACCTAGTAAAGACTTTTACTCTAAACACTTTGAAGTTGAAGAATATAGCAACCACAAACAGCCTGGACGTCTCAGTCAGAATTCGTTTCCTGTAAAAAAATATTTTGTTGGGAATCAAACCCAGCATTTTTAACAAACATCACTCCATGTCCGCTCCATAGTTTGAGGTTATAGCTTCTACAGACAGTCTCTTTATATCTCTATCGGCTTTTATCTACAGCTTAAAAAAGCTTTTGTAGGGAATCGAAGCCAGACATTTTTACCAATAATTAATTCATGTACATATGACTTCCATACACAGCCTCTGGCCGTCTCTATTGGCTTTTAACTCTTTTTAAAAATATGTTTAATCTATGTTTGTTTCGAATTTAGAGTATATGGCATCCAGAAACAGTAAAAAAGTTAAATTTGTACAATTATTTTTTCAGGTTATCTTTGATTTAAATGATAACATTATTAAATTGGAATTTGACTTACCTTAGAATTAAAGATGGCATCATACTTGTCTTTTAATTCCAGAAATCACATACTCTCACAATTTGTTTATTATGTGTGCCCATGGTTATGTATATTCATTTCATATTTTGATTTTCAATTAATTTGCTAAAACAAAATTTTTAAAAAATGTGTTATTTAGCTAGTTTTAAAAAAAAATTAGCTTACCTTGCGTTTTCTCCACAAATTCTAGATTCTCCAGTACACAATAAAAATCTGGATTTCTTGAATTATTGTTCAATTTGTTTCTTTCATTTCTTGTACACTTTTTTGACACATAAAAGTTTGCCTCCGTATTTGACGAGTATCTAAATCTCTTGCATAACACTTGTCCCGTAAAATTATTTAAAGAAAATCACGTTCACAGTCGATAAATAAACCGAAAACAAGTTTTCAAAAACTGTTTTTTTAACGAATCGGGCAATGAAAAAGAACATCCGCAATTAAATGATTTAGAATAAAATAAATTGTTTCAATTCAACAAAGGAGTCAGCCCCGTTGAAATAAAACAATGATGCCTTAATGATCTAATACATATTTGATTATTATTTAAGTATTCTATGTAACATAAACAATAAAAGAGCGAATAACCAAGGATAGTTTTGTCATTTTGTGGATAGTGTTTTCAGAAAAAAACGCTCTTTTGAAGTTAAACAAAAATAAAACAACTGTTTTTTTTGCATCAAAACATGCCAGGAGGCCCAATTAGAGTGGTGAATTACTGCATAGAATACCCAGGCTCAATAAAAAATACGTTTTTATTTTGTGTTCTCATTGAAAATTGAACCCGAAACCTTCAGTGTGTGAGTCAAGCGACTTAACCACTACACCACGGAGGTTGTCATTTATTTACTACGTAACATTAAATAAATAATTATTTATATTATATATTATTAACTCATAAATATTTATAATTATTGCGAAACAGCTGGTAATCTCGAATATTTTTTAATTTGTTTTAATTTAGGTTCTACCAAGTTTTGCCTTCAATATTCAACGCGTAAAAATATTTAAGTTCTTGTAATTTGAGTTTTTAAAGTTGTATCAATAAAAAAAATTCGGTATTCTATCCTACACTTGCGACATGATAAATTATTTGATGATCATCTATTTTACCGATCAGCGCATTTCGATTCAATCCACTACAATTCAAACATCAGAACTCTCCGTCATTAAACTTGTTATACAAAACGTTGTTGTTTGCTAAAAACAATTATTAATTATTAATTTTTCTTATAAATAACATTTAAAACAGAAAAAACATTAAATAATATTCTTAGGATTTTTGTAAAAAAAAAACGTACTCTAATTTTGATGTACGTAGGTGCAGAAAACATTTCATTTCGTTATGCAATAATGAAAAATGTGTGATTACCGCTTAAAATGTTTAAAATATAAAAACCGGTAAATAGAGAAAAGAAATGCACAAAAAAGACTTCGAAAACCCTGTTTAAATCTAATAATAATGTTAAGTATTATCATACGGCTGTCTTCTTCTTCGCTGCAATTTCATATTTTCTTTTGCTGCTTCCACCTTCCTTAGTATTTTTTTATTAATCGCGCCCGGAATAAATTATTAATTATTTTGTAAAACGAATTTATTAAAATTGCGAAAAGCATTTTTTTAACAATTTTTATTTTCACTTTAATAAAATCGATATTACATGTCATCTTTTAATTTCACTCATATCAAACCCGACACTCACTTTGTAACACTTCCGAGATTTAACAATTATTATTTTCATACAATAAGAAAAACATGCTAGAATTGCTTTATGTGGTGAAATGGCCACGACGCGCGACGTTTGCCCCGCGTACTGGATTTTCGGGTTGATATCAGATTTTATGCCAGATCATAAATACTTTTTTTAAAACCACGGTGGTTGTATTTAAATAATTATTATTTATTTTTATTTTTATTTTTAACGCGTAATTATTTTTGTTTTTGCTCATGTAAACGAATTTAAGATTGTATTATTACTTATTTCATTAATTTCACACTCACTTTGGAACACTTTGATATTGCAAATGGTTGTGCAACACAACGCCATTTAAATCAATTCAATTTGGCGTAAAACGTGGTGTAACGGCTAAGACGTTTGCCTCATTCTCGTTTATTCAGGGTTCGATTCCCGATAAAAATCATAATTTTTCAAATACAGTATGTCTCTTACCAACAAATAACGAAATTTTGAAACAATCGGATTGTTACACTGGCCCAGAAAATTTTAACTGCAAACTTTAAATAACCGTTTTAAAATAAAAAGAATTTAAAATAAAGAGAATAAACACTACGTTTTATACAAACAGCGACAATATGATTTATTTTTTTTAAACAGAATCCCCAAAATAAATTGTAAAAAGACTTTCGTTTGATTAAATACTTTTCAAAATGTTAATTTTAATGCGTGTGCTTCGCGATTGAATTTTCAGCACAAACTGGCGCTGAGCGCATTTTCAATTATTTTATACGTCAAAAAAACGTTAGCAACATTTTAAAAGAAAATGCAACAATAACTACTAATATGTCTCGAAAATAATATTTAGGCTAGGCGCGCACGTGCGGGAATTCAAATGCGCGAGTAATCTCCCGCATGAGTATTTTGCTTTGCCCACAGGGGCGCGGGCGGTTAAAAAACTGCTAAAGCGAGAAAGAAACGCCTAGAAGTAATTTACAAAAAAAACAAACAATTACTGAATGAGGATGGAAACATTTGATCAATTGTGGGCCGGCATTTTTTTTTAGTAACCTTTATTTAGCATTAAAAACTTAACTAAAAAGTAACTTGCCAAAAAAGAGTAAATAAGCAAATAAAAATGGAAAAAATATAAGGCTTTTGAAAAAAAAAACAAAATTAATTAATATACACAGACATATATATATATTTACAGAATATGCGTATATACCTACTTATACAATACATACGTTACATAGTCGTATATATTTACTTACATTTTATTACAAAAATACAGTTAATGTTAACTATGGAAGGAAGCCTTAATCTTCTTTAATTTATTCTTAATTTTTTCGTAATTTATTTCTAGCCTTGGATTTTGTGGTAAATTATGAAAAAACTTCCTTACTATTTACGTTTAATGTTTGGCCGATGTAGTTTTAATTCTCCGTAGAGTGAGGCATCCTGTTCTTAATCTTCCCGTGATACGGTCCGATGGGAGGCTCACTTTATGCACCTGAAGCATACAAATCTATCCATAAATATCCTCCACTCTAAAAATATTATACTCGCTAAAACGTTCGGAAGTTGAGAAAAAGGATGGTTTACGTACTATTATTTTAATGATTCTTTTATGTAAAATATTTAGGGGTCGAAAATGAGCGGAATAAAAGCCCCTCGCCATCTAAATATTGCATATTTAATAATTGACTATACTAGAGCATAATAAATTATCTTTAATTGAATCGTCGATAAGGTACCTCTAAGATTAATTAATATGCGGAGTAATTTTTTTAGTCTTTGGCACATTGAATTTATTTGTTCTTTCCATTTAATATATTTATTTATTTTAAAAAGAAATATTAGCGTTCTTATAATTTACCCAAATATTTCAATTTTGGTGGCCATTTTCAACGAGTTGTAAATAACTGACTTTTAAAAAATGGAAATTAGGTTAGAGTAGAATGGGGTTTGAACCTCGGGCCTCTGGCCCGTGAGTTCGCAACACTAGCCACGGAACCACAGCCCGATTATTGTTCCCAAATATTTTATCTTAGATTTTTACGTCAGAGTAACATATTGAGAAGGACAGTTTGTATGGTTCCCGCAGTTTCTGTCATAAGATTTTAGGTTTATATAATTAGGTATATTTTTATTGTTTAATGTGAATGCAAGGTAGTAATTAAAACACCTTCTTCTCCTTCAACTTTTGCTTTCTACCTTGCCTGTATTCAGCAGTCGTTCTCCAATTTGCAACTTGTAGAAGCTGTGCTGCATCTTATTTGACGTAGTCATCCCAGCTCAATGTTAGTCTTTCAATTTTTCTTTTACCCTTGGATGTCCTGTCATGATTCTCTCAGGTATTCGCGCAATAAAACACCAAGGAACTGAATCCTCATCAGTTCATTGCGATTCTAGGACGGACGTTATGGTGTGTGATAACATTGGTCAGCTATGGGAGTTCACCGGCATGTTTACAAATTTTATTTTTTAGAAATAAAAAAGTTAACATTTTTCAACAGAGATGAAGGACATTTTATAGAAGGGAATATATATGTTTAGGCATCCACAAGGCTTATCAAACATTTTTATGCCTTCTTCTTTAACTTCACAAACGCAAAGCGCCGTAGTGCAGTTGGTTAAACGGCCAACTGTGAAACTGGCGTCACGGGTTCGATTCCCGCCAGTTGCAAGAAAAATATCAAATAAAGATTTTTTCTCAATTGGTCTGGGTGTTGTGGTGTATTATTCATAAATTCCTTCCATATTCTTTCTTTCCCACCTGCTGAGAAGCCTCTAGAATAGAGGCTTAGCGGGTTTTTTCTTTAAAAAAAACAGATGGAAGAATTGAAGGAATATATTTATTTATTTGACACTTTATATACAATAAATATACATTTAAGGGAGGGCATATTGCCTTAATAGAGCGATGACAGGGTATTAAAAGGGTTCTCTCGTTACTAGAACGAAGAGATAGTCCGTGTTGTGAAAGAGGTTTGATGAGCTCTCTCAGATAAACAGGCGAAGTGGAATATAAATGTTTAAATATAGACAGAAAAATTAATGTTACACAGCGTGTAAAGTGGCCACTTAAACCAGCAAACGACATATCATAAGCCTTGAGGATGCCTATATTTCTATTTTTCTCTTCTCTAAAATGTTCTTCATCTCTGTTGTAATATGTTAATATAAACAGCTCCCTATGGGGTTGAATCCAATCCTTGTCGAGAAAAAAATTGACAAACTCAAAACGTTCTTAATAATAAACTTTTTATGATTCACCCAAATATTCCATTTTGCGGCCATTTTCAACGAGTTGTTCACTATTAGAAAATGGGGTCAGGTTGGGGTAGAGTGGGGTTCGAACCTCGGACCTCTGATCCGTGAGTCCCCAACACTAGCCGCGGGACCAAAACCTGATTTTTGTTTGCGGGAACGCACCGCGTGAAAAATATAGCAGGTAACGATTTTTAAACCGCTGTCATTGTTTACCCGCATGTGCTCGTACCTAGAACCGTGAGTTATATTGTGGCAGGTAAACTGTCGTGCGTTAAAAAAAGAAATGCGAGCGGAGCCTTAGTCGTTCTTCCGAATTTATTGTTGAAATTTGTAAGTACATGAGTTTGCTTTCGTTTATATATGTTTTTCATACCATATAAAGAGATGCGTAATAGATGCAAAACAAATCGAAAAATGACTCATTTTACTGTACTCTAGTACAAAATGCATTAAAGTGCACCGATTAAAATTTACACTACGAAGTAACGAATACTAGCATAACGCTTCAAATTATATTATTTGACGAATGAAATTACAGAAATGCACACAATTAACAAGGTAATGAATTGCTTTCTCTCTTTGTCTCTGTCTGAAACTCATTTGATTCTGAAGCGCGTTTTCATAATTTTCTAAAAGAGTTAAGATGATCAGTCTTTCGCTTCATTCCTGGAATTGATTTTATATGTTTATTTATGTACCACCATTTAAATCAATTATTAAAGTCAACGCAGATAGCAATTAAATATGAGAACTCATACACAGTAGTCAAACGGGCGTGTTCTAAGTTTAATTCCCGGTAAGGACGATATGAAATATTTATTTGAAATTAGTTTTTCGTTACAAATTATTTTTTTGTTTTTTGTAAAAAAATATTTAATATATTGTCAAAATGTTTGTAGAAAAAGACCGGATTTTCAACATCAGGGAGTTATTGAGATTTACATATTACAACAGAGATGAAGAACATTTTAGAGAAGTAAATATAGATTTTTTTAAACACCTTAATGTGCATTGCTAATATCTGTGCTGTATAAACAACGCGAGTCTTCAAAAAATAATTATTTATTTTATACGCATTTCCTTATTTATAAAAAAAACTTAAATAAATACAATAATAAATGTCCCCCACAAGATTAAATCTGTGAGTTTTCCTAACATTTAAAAAGAGAACCCCGTGTCGGTCAAAACACGCTAAACGTTGAAAACAATGGCTTCCTGGAAACCGGAAATCTATCGCAACGCTATAATATATTGGTTATTTTTCACTTGAATCCATGAAGTTTTAAGTTTTTTTAGAAACTTCGCCGTATTTTTAAATGCTCTTATTTTTACCGTGTCTAATTTTTTACCGGACCGACGGATCAGGGGTCCGAGGTTCGAAATCCACTCTACCCCAACTTGATTCCCATTTTCTAATAGTGGGTGATTTACAACCCGTTGAAAATAGCCCCCAAAATGATGATGATAATCAATTATAAGAACGCAAATTTTTAGGACACATTGTTCGGATCCATTTACTTACATAGTACCTATTACAATAATTGTCACAACAATGGCAGTAACACAAACAAGTATGACTAATTATTTATTGTTGTGTAATACCTATCTCTTTGGGCATTACACGTGGCTGCCCACGTGATTTTATGGTTAAGAGGATAAATACCCATGCAATGTTATACAATTTAAATGAATAGGTATTTGAACATTGTTTTGCTGTCACTCTCTCGTAAATGCCTCCCCGATACTGTGTTAAAAAGACAACAGAACTTCGGACTAATTATGCCCAACTAAAACCGACAAAATCGAGGTTTCGCTGTCTAGTTTTCCGCACCCCAAAACTAAACAGATTCGTTTATTTTTTAAGAGAAATTGTATCATAATAAAATGGTCCTAGCTCCTGTCTAATAATATACCTAAAGTGTGTAAAAAAATATTGCTCTAGTGTCATAATCCGGTGGGAAAATACAGGAATACGTTTGTATGAAGAAAGGTCAGAACGCGTTTCCTCTTAACTCTTAAATTTTTAGATAACATTGGCTCGTTAAATAATTTGTATGAAGTACGGACAGATTGGTATTTTAAGTGTTTTTCTTTATATATTTTTAAAGCAATGAATGGGGGCAATGTCAATGTACAGTTGTTATTTACTAACATAAATTTTACTTCATTTGGCCCACTTCATACGATCGTAAAAATCCACACGGCACGATAAAATAACGCAGATGGATTAATTAAAATTATTTAATCATTTTTACAACGTATAGAAAGACAAGTAAACGCACTAACCACGTCACCATATAGTCGATATATTAATCTCTACTCAGTTTCCTTTTCTAATAGTTCCTTTTCTAACGTGAGAGAAACCGCTGAATGATTTATTTTTTTAATTCAGAAGGATATGATAAATATCAATCCACTCTAATTTTACCGTGTCGTGTGGATATATACCTACAGTTCGTTTGAAAAGGGTTTTTGGGGTCATACACATGAAAAAGTTTTATGTTACATTGTAATAATTATTGCGATTTCGTTAAAACGACAAATTTTTTTTTCAACAAAAACATAATATGATAAAAATACTCATAATAATAATAATTATGGATAACTTATATAGCGCCGTTTTTGTAATATAATACCTCAAGGGCGATTTACAAAGTGATTTTATAAAGATATAAATTTAATTTTAACTTTAACTTTTTAATTTAAGAAAAATAATGTACTTTTTCACCACATTCTAAGAATTTATTCAAATGATTTAGAGAACAAGTGGGCTTTAAGTTTCTTCCGAAACATCACTTCACGCTCTCAGTTTCGGATTTCTGCTAGGAGAGCATTCCATGCCGTAGGGCCTGCGACCGCAAATGCGCGTTCGCCGAATTTAGTGCGCTGTTTGCGTAGAGGTATACTAACTTTTCCTTTCGACATAGATGTAGCTGATCTAAGCGTAAGACGTCTGTCAGCTAGTTTATCTGGAATGCAGAGTTCCCTTAGATATTCTGGAGCAGAGTTGTGCAGTGACTTATACATAAGCCAACAGAGTTTGTATACGACCCTCTGTGAAAAACGTAGCCAGTGCAATTCCCGAAGTAGTGGAGTGATTTGACCGAATTTAGAAATTCCAGAAATAAGTCTCGCTGCGGCATTTAATACAGCCTGAGGGCGAGTCATTTTATTCATCGGTAGACCTGCGTAGAAACCATTACAATAATCGACCACAAACGCATTTATTAATTGACAGGCGGCATCAACTGGCAATTTTTTGCGTATGCATTTAATCTGTCTCAGCTGGTAAAAGCATGAACTTATTTTTTTACTAATTTGAGTGTCAAGAGAAAGGTCAGAATTAAGGATGACTCCCAGTAGTTTAACAGTAGGTAAAGCGGTACTCGGGTAGTGCCGTATCCTGAATCAAATTCTGTCGTCTGGCTGAAGCCATCCATAGTTGTTCCGTTTTAGATGGATTAAGTGTTGACAATAACAAAATAACTGAGGATATTTAATAGATGGATGGCTAAAACATTTTAATTTTTTGTTCATTTATTAACAAACGTAGTCATTTTTTTTACAAAATTAAAACATCTTTAAAAGATATATTAGAAAAAAATAAAGGGAAAGCAAAGCAAACAAATGATGTGATTAAACATAATAAACGTAGAGTTTCCATTTTTTAATATTTTTTTTAATGCTTTATGTACGTGTTTCAGGACCAGATCACGATACTTCAGAGGAACATTTTTCATGGTAAAATTTTGAACAAATCCTAATTTTTTTATCCGAAAATTATTATTATTTTTTTTTTTTTAAATTGAAAATTTAGTAAATCTTAAATTTTCTTACAAAAAATGAGATGATAACGTATTTGACTATCGAAGCGATATGCACTGGACGTGGCAAGAGAAACAGCTGGGTAGAGAAGGAGTAGGGGTTTGTTGAAAGGATACAAGTACAAAAAATAAGAGATTTATTCCATTTGAGATTATGAAAACTAATTAAAAAAAACATTTAAAATAAAGAGTTTTTCAACGAATTTATAAAGATTTTTTAAAGCTAACCATGAGAATTGTTCATGTGAAGTTTTGCGGTTCGGCCCTCAAACACCATGTAAATACTTAATCTGTATAAACCCTGTATTTCTTTGCAAAAGTGTATTTTTTCTTAATAAACCATCAACTAAAAAAAACAGCTGATGAATGAATAAACTCTGTAAATACCTAAATTACCATATTCCCTTCTTCAAATCGTTTTCCATCTCAGTTAAAATGTACAATCATCTTCAAAAAATCTGTGATGAAATAAACCCAGTACTTGCTTGCAAAGATATTGGCATGTATTAAAAATAGATAAATACTTTAATCTAGAACAGTTTGTGAAATCCAAAGTTCGCTTTCCTCTGCAGTCAAATTCAATCATGGGGGGTAGACTAAATTAACAACAGGAAATTGTGTCGAGGGTTTGCCAATTGGAAGCTGACAGCCACTGCCAGTTCTGAACAAGGAAGTCACGAGGGAATATATTGATCTTCCCTTCTTCGGGAGAAATTCCACCCCTGTGTAGTGCAAGCCCCCTAGCAAGGGCAGGGCGATAGAGAACACAAAAAGCTGCACGTTTGCGATTTCACTTATCGGGATTCCAGCAAATTTTCATCAAAATTTTTATCGTTTAAAAATACGAATATCTTCAGACGAATTGTTCCCCTTTTGGAATGTTCATGCACCTAAATGAAACATTTTTCGTATATTTCCGGCTAAATTGAAACGAAGTTTTTTTTAGTTTATATAAAAAACATAACGTACGTAATGTTAATGTTAGCTAAATATAATTTTTATACATTAAATAAATAAAAAACGATTATTGTGTACACAATGGGGAGTGACGTCTTACAATAATTTGTTTATTAATTAGTAAATATTTTTAGCATAACACATAAATCACAAAAAAACGACGTTTTCAATCAGTGGTACACAGAAAAGAATTATGAATATAACTTTTTACTTCTTTCTTATATATGTTGTATTCCTGAATGCACTTATTATTTCCTTTATTCATTTAATTCAAGAAAAATATTCCCATGTAAGTATTACGAGCAGTTGTTTTTAATTTTGGAATTAAGATGTTACCTATCGTTCTAGATCGCTTTGTACTTACGTTTTGTAAAGTAGAAACACTTATGTTTTGTAACGTAAAAACACTACTATTTATGTTGTCTTTATTAATTTAAAGTAAACAAACCTTTTCAAATAACGATTTTATATCTAAATCCCTAAAATTCTTAAATAATTGGACATTGGGAAAATTTTCGCAATATTAACCGAAAAGAAATCATAATTTAATTTTTTATATAAGGCAGGAAAATTAAAATTTCTATTCATTTTTTTTATGGTTACAGCATAGATTTGTTTTTTTAATTATAATAATTTTGACTTTATTTTTTATTTTTATTATTTCCACAAAAATCTAAGTACTAATTAGATAGAGTAAAATAAAAATAATTAACATATTACAACAGAGATGAAAAACATTTAAGAGAAGGTAATATAGAAGTCTAGGCATCTACAGGGCTTATGACATGTCAATGGCTGGTTTAAGTGGCCACTTTACACACTGTGTAACATTCACCATTCTGCCTATATTTGAACATCTATATTCCTTCAATTCTTCCATTAAACAAACAACTTAAATATTTACTTAAATATTTATAAAAAATAAAGTAGAATTATAATCCAATAAACTTGTTTTATTTTGAATACATTATCAAAATAAAATACCTGTCTGAAAAATGTCGCGAAGGCAATGAAACTGATTTTGTAAATTTGTTGATTTAAGTAACCCTAGTGTTTTTTTCCGTATTAAGATATTTTTGTTCAAATAAATCGTTTGATGCACTGACTTACGAATTATTAGAAACGAAAAGTGAAAACAATAAAAAATCTGTTGAAAAAATATATTCTGAGCTTTTTTATTTCACCGAATAATTTTCGCATTCTAGAAATCTAGGTTAATAAATCGCTTTATTATTTCGAATGAAAAAGTTTTGAATTCGTTATTAAAGGAAAGCTCTTTACTTCAACATTCAATTAAAGCAGTTTTTTACCAGAAAATATATTTAATAAGTACGCTTTGTAGAAAGTTTTGATCTTTGAGGATGAGATAGCTAAAAGAACTTACATCTTAATGTTTATTAGAGAGACGCAACTTTTACTTCCAAGCGATAAAGCACATATTTCTGGGAGGGGTAATTTTCGTTTGTGGTTATTTTATCACTTCCCCCGGAAAATGTGACGTTTTCCCTGTCAGAGAGAGATTGAATTATAGCTGAAGGATGTCTGGCCTGAATGAATCTACCCTTACAATATGAAGCGGGTATATTTCAAAGGGTTGCATAATGTACTTGTCTCTGTCAGGTTCGTTGGATTCAGTCGTTTGGTAGAGTGAAGTCCTGAAAAAAAACTGTTATCAATCTGTTACATTTTTATTTTAATAAAAAGTTCTCCCAAATACATTATTTAGTTTATTGTTGATAATTGAACGATCTGTATGCTGATTTAGAAGTTCACCAGTTAACGATTTTCACATGAGAGCAGCCATCGACTCGAAAATACTTGTCCAAGATTCTATTTCACTCAACAAAGATTCTATTCAAACAGCAAAATATGGACGATAAATTTACTTTTTCGATACAAGTTTACCTTATAAATAAAAAAAATATTTGGGTTTATGTATATATTATTAATGATTCGGTTTTTATAAAACATGTAAAATATTTTAATGAAAGAGAAAATGAGAATGGAAATGAAAATAAGACAAGGGGAAATGGTTCCATGTATCAAAAATATAAATGATTATACGTATAATAATACATACGTCAGCTTCGTTCTACAAAAGAGGGGAAAATATTCTGTTTCTATTTTGCACACTAGGTGAAATTTTAAGAGAGTAAGGATAGCGGTGCTGTTATAAGGACGATATAATGGGGGTTGTATTTGTCAACCATACAATATTCAATCAACGAAATATTCGGAAGGCAGTGATACAGATTACGTTGAATTCAATGTGAATTAATTCAAATTAATAAAGCCAAGATACGCGTAAGAAAAAAATTTAAACACATATAGAAATCGATAGATCCGTACATATCGATGACTCAGTTTTAACTAGAAATGACTAGTTTTTAATTAATTGCCGACCAAAGTTTTGATCTAAATTGATTTGTAACGAATAATTCTTTGCATTACTTTTAGTAAAGTATATATCATATAAACACCCGGTGCACCGGAAAGCGTCTGGATTTTATAACAATGTTTTGTTTTTGAAATGATTTTTTTTATACATTGTTTATTAGGTAAGGTATAACTAGTTGTTTAAATTGTATTTGTAAAACTATCTAAAATAAATACATTACAATACACATGTGTGTTTATATTTCTGTGAAATATATAGGAAATGGTTACTCGTTTTAGGGTTGAAGTTATTATGCAAATTATCACAACATTTCAATTAGTTATGGAGCTGAAAAATTGATAAAATTATTTATTTCCAAATGAAAACATCTGTCTTACAAGAGACAACCAATATTTATTAAGAGCATATTACAATAGAGATGAAGAACATTTCAGAAAAGGTAATATATAAGTCTAGGCATTTACAGGTCTAGGCATCTAGGTCATGAGCCCTGTAGATGCCTAGACTTCTATATTATTCTCTCCAAAATCATCTTCATCCAATGACAGGTCATAAGCCCTGTAAATACCTAGACTTCCATATTCCCTTATTTCAGGTATTCTCCATCCCTGTTGTAATTTGTTAATCTTAATGACTCCCGAGGCGGAGAAATCCAGTCTTTTGTCTACGAACATTTGGACAAACTCAAATATTGTACAACATTATTTTGGTACGTGTATTTGTACATACACGAATCTGGATTTGTAATGAAACCAACTGGTGAAAGAAGTTTAAAAATTGAAAAATTGTTTTCAGGCGTTGTGAAATTATTATGTCAGATGAATCTCTTCACAACAATAAAGGTTTCAGCTCTTTATCTTCACATAAATCAACAAATGGAAGAATTGAAGAAATATGGATGTTCAAACATAGGCAAAATGGTGAATGTTACACAGTGTGTAAAGTGGGCACTCAAACCAGCCAATGACAGGTCATAAGCCTTGTAAATGCCTAGACTTCCATATTCCCTTATTTAAGGTATTCTCCATCCCTGTTGTAATTTGTTAATAATTATTAATTATTAAATTGTATATGATACAGGTAAGGTACTTATTATATAACCCGTATTTCATTTATGCGTTGTCTACTACATCACCGCACATGTTTACATTTTATTTGCATTATTCAAAGTATGGTCCTACCTGCTTCCCCTCTATCAAGATTCTAAGGGTTGAATGGGTGGGTAGATAGGGGCATGCGTGTGCATTAATTACTATTTCAGAATAATTTCAAGGCTTTTACAGGGATCACTTGGTCTGGACCAAAGTATTGGGCAAACAAATTATCATTGTAGAGAGTACAGGGGAGCCATGTATATTTTCGCGCACTAATGTTATTTGTGGAAATACCCGCTGTAGGCGTAGGGTGTTGAATTAGTAAAATAGACACTCCATTGGTTAGTTTCACCCCTTTTCATCATATTCAAAGCATTAAATTGTGGTCAAACAAATGCCAGCAAATATTAGAGGCTTACTCGTCTCTTTGTTAGAAACTTATTACGCTAATTAATCCATTGCACCACTAATAAAGACGAGATAATTTGTTCATACAACACACTATTTAGTTTTGACACTTTTTTTATTACAATAATAATAAAACACAATATAATAAGAATTGCTACATGTGTCCAGTCAAAAAACTTTTAACACCAGGGACTATGACAAAAGCAGTAGGCGGACACATCTTTTGGTAAGAAACAAATCTATCAGTTTTCAACTGTGAGTTGTCAAAAGGTAATAGTGCGTCTTCCCATAATTGTTCTGAGATTGATAGCTGAGGCTGTTAATTTTTAAATGTTATTCATTGTTTTAATAAATGTAAATAATATTATTAAGTCAGTATAAATATAATCTTCACCAACAAGCTACAAAAAGTGGCTTGGTGGGATTTTAGTTTTAGTAAAAATATAACAAGTGAAATTTTTTTAAATTGTAAAAATGTATAATTATGCTATTAAATCAAATAAAAAAAATAAATTTAAAAAAAAAGTGTTTTTATAAGGAAAAGTGTGGTAAGTGTTTTATTTGATGCTATTTCTTATGCAATTCTTTGAATATATCCATATTCTAATGTGTTAGGGTGTTTTATAATGTTATGATGTAAATAAATTTGAGTATTATTTTTACCGGGGTAGTAGTGGTCATTCAATTGTGATTTTGCTATTTTTTTAGAGTAATATGAATTATAATTGTTATACTTGTATTTCAATAAAAAAGTAAAAGTACTTAAAAAAATTAATGTGTTTTTTATTGTTTTCTTTTATTTTGTACGCTTAAATAATGAAATTTATACCTTTAATGTGGATTTAACCACAAGCTGAACCTTAAACGGTAATCCATTAATGCATTGACCCTACAAATATATAATAATATTGACAAAAAACATAACAATATATTCAATAAAGACAAAACAAGGACAATAATATAACGGTTGACAGTTTATATTTAGATAATATGTTCTACATAAGACTTCGAGCTAAGTCATGTCAATCCATTTACATACTATGCACATTGCATTAAGGATAAATAGATCTACAAAATGCAGGAAAGTTTATTCCAAAAAACTCTCAGATTACACATTCTGGACATTTACATTGAGGCTTAAGAACCGCACTTGCTCTTATTAGATTTGAGAAATTAAACGGATTTTGGCTTCCGGTGACACTGCTGGGAACATTTACAGATTGTAGCTGAGATGAACATCGCTTATAACACTATATTATGTTTTTCTCAGCCTTCTTCGTATATTTATTAATGGTGAAGTGACGAGTGACTTAATTAAATATGTGTGTACCTACATTTATGAAGAAATGGTGTTTGCGCCTTTTACAGTTTAAGCAAACCAAATAAGATTGATTAATACGGTAAAGTTGGCAATCCGAAAACACTAAAGTTAGTTAGTGTGTCTGGTAAACTAAGGTTCCAGATAGCTGTAATTACTTTAACCAAGAGTTTGACTTCAACCGAACAACATACATTACATACATACATACATAGTATTATGCTATGGAGGAAACACACACTGAATTTAATTGTTATAACGTATAAAGTCAACTCTAAAATAAAAACATTTTTTTACTCATACTGGTTAATAATGTTTGGAGATTTATTAAGAGCCCTTTTCACGTCATGGGCAATTTTCAAGTTTGGACTTGTATATTAAAACTTCCTTAGTAACATTAAAACTAACATATTATTCAGATTTGAATATTGGGGCGGTATGATAAACGGAAAATGTGTGCTTTGAGTTTAGACCTGAACTGGCTGAGAATTCTGATGATGCGCAAATGTAAAGAATTACTTCTACTTCTCTTACGTCACTTCACCATTAGTAAATTTTATATTTTATGCTCACTTGACAATTTAACCAGTGAAAATCTCTAAGATTTTGTGAGATGTGATAGCATACTTCTTTTCTTTCTTATTACCTTTCCGCACCTGATGGTGCATAAGGCACTGCATTGGTACACCAATCGCAGCGTATCTTGATATTTTTTTGTTTCCTGAAGGCAAGATGATCCGTCTTACGCTTCAGGTACCAGTCCAGGGACTATGAAATACTGCCGTATTGAATGTAGATTTAATTGAATCAAATTTGTTACAACAGAGAGGGAAATATTTTTGAGAAGGAAATATGGAAGTCAAGCCTGCACAGATGGAGTAGTTGATGAAGTGTGGATGTTTAAACATAGGCACAATGGTGAATGTTACACAGTGTGTAAAGTGGTCACTTAAACTAGCCAATGACAAATCATAAGCTGTGTAAATGCCAAGACTTCCATATTCCCTTCTTAAAAATGTTTTCCTCTCTGTTACAACAAATTTAGATCTAAATAACTCCCTATAGAGGAAATCTAGCCTGCCTGCAAACATTTGGACATAGTAAAAACACTGTTGAATTGAATTAGTTTGGTATTTTATGAGATTTGCGGATATTGTAGTATATTATTGTAATCTAGACGCAAAGCGACATAAGTACTCCCAAGAGTTTTGATTGTGTTTATTGGGGATGGAAGATACCAGCACTTAAAGTTAACCGGAGTTTAAAAGTAATAATCTGAATATAAATGTTGCATTGAGTAGTTTAAAAGCTTAATATTTATACTAATGGTGTGATATCAACGTGCGATTGAAATTGGAAATCGGTCTAATAGAAATTGTCGCTTTATTTTTCAGTTATCAAAGTAACTTCATTAGAACTCATATTACAATGAGAGGTTTAGTGAGAGATTTACAGATATTTATTGACAAGCTTGAATTTTCCCTATAAATATTTTAAAAATGTATGAAATTATATCGGTAATTGAATTGAAATTATATCGGTAATATATAAATTTTGTTGCTGGCAAGTTATGTTCAGTTTTGCTGCTGATTTTTTTCTGCAATTTTCCAATTTGATTTGAATGATAAATACTCGGAAATGAAAATAAAAGTGGGGTTTGCACCCCTGGATTGGTTCGGAGTTTATTCACTATATTCGTTTGTTTACTATACATATGTATGGAGAACTGTTGGTTTACCAAATAAAATAAAATAAGTAGAAATAAATTGTGTCAATTATAAAAAAAACATACATTTTTAAATTAATAAATTCCACGAAAACAGGCTGAAAAAGTGTGAGAAAGAATTTAATCGCCGTTTTAATAGAACATGTAAAAAAAGCAAAATGTTATAATTCTCTAAAATATATTTTTACAAAATACGTTTTTCTGGTTTTAAATCTTATACCGACAGAGTCTTGAACTTACAGGTATAAATCTTAAAAATTATCGTACCTGTAAAAATAAAGATTGAGGCAAAAGACAACAATAAAATATTATTTGATTTTGTTAACGTTTTGCCAATTAACAAACAGCGTCAGTATAAGATAATGACAGATCATTTCCTCGATTACAGCTTTAAATCCAAAATAAACCACCAAATCATGACCCAACAAGTATCGGCACAGCAGCTGACGGTACCACGACAGAAGAACTACTATGGTGATAGAACAATGGGTAGTGTGGTACCATAACTGTACAATGTAATACCAGCTGAAAATCGTGAGGGAAAAAACCTAATTTTGGTTAAAAAAATAGTCAAAAAATTATTTAACAGCAAGTAAAACTTAAGTGTGCATGTAAATATATTTTATTCTTCATTTATTATTAAACAATGTACTTACTTATAAATTTAAAAAAAAAAATCTAATGTAACCCGCAGACAAGCTTCGGCTTTGCGGGAACAAAAATACAATTATGTATGTTACTGATTTGTTAAAATGAATAAAACTTTTAAAAAAATATTTACGTTTTTGTATAAACATCATGATGAATCACTAACGAATCAATTTAACCATTGCTATGTGATATTTGCGTAGTGTAGTGTAAAATTAAATCAAAATCCGAATAAAATTCTCCCTCTAGCCAGGAAAGTCCCATGTGATTTTACGCGAGGCAGAAATCGCTTCATAGAGTGATCAAATAAAATTAATTGACACAGAGGCGCTCCAAATTGGAGAAGTATATTGAATACCTGTCTTCAGAAATCTTTTGAAATAACAGTAAAATAAACATGATGAAACTCTGATTGTGGTCCCGTTAGCGTCGCAGATTTGCGGGTCTGTGGCCCGGGGTGCAAACCCCATTTTATTTTAATTTCCGACCATTTATCATTCGAATCAAAGTTGGAACATTGCAGAAAAAAAATCAGCAACAAAACTGAACAGAACTTGCCAGCAACAAAATTCATTCCAATTACCGATATAATTTCACACATTTTAAAAATATTTATAGGGAAAATTCAAGTTTGTCAATAAATATCTGTAAATCTCTCACTAAACCTCTCATTGTAATATAAGTTCTAATGTATCAGATGTATACAGCGGTATTTTTATAAATCTCGAAGTTACTTTAATAACTGAAAAAATAAAGCGACTATTTCTTTTAGACCGATCTCCAATTTCAATCGCACGTTCCTTAATACAAATATACTATTAATAATGATGTATAAAACTGTCATATTCTTCTACTACCTTTGCCGTTCCTACCAGAGTTAACGACCATCAACCTAAACTCGTCACGACCCTGGGCCAGCCTAATCAGCGCCGCTGCATCCAGCACACCGAACCACTGTCTAATATTATCGAGCCATGGTGCTCTTTTACGTCCTATAGGTACCTCGCCTTCCCTCAACCTTTCCTTCCACAATTAGTTGTAGAAGGGCATACTTCAGTACCTCCCTCTAAATATTTATTCGATACTGATAGGTTATGGCACGCCTAAGATGATCAGTCTTAGCTGCTATTAATAATTGCCTGTTTTAGTTATTCCAAATGATCGGTTGTTAAATTCACTTATAATTAAGTTATTGCGTAATTCGATTGACATAAGCGCATTACTACTTTAAACATCACAGCATAATATCAACTTGATAATGAATTGAACGTAGTTATACAGAAAGCAGCCAGTCATAGAAAAGTGAAACTGAGATAATAGCACTTTTGTGAAAAGGGTGAATAATTAATAATAATAAAAGATCGCCGCCTACTATTAGCCATGGGGGTGCTTCATGACATACTTAGTGGATGCCTTGATAGTCCGGCTCTTATGTCGGAGTTATCATTAAATGTCCCCGGCTACCGCACCCGTCACACGTCGAGCTATGAACTATGCCCAGAACTCTCCACTTATACGTTTTGCTCGTGAATAAAATTTGAACTTTCCCTTCATTGATTCATTTGATTGTAAAAAAATAACATTTAAAATGCGCGTCTTAAAATAAACTTTTTTGTTTTAGACTTAGTTTCAATAATCAAGTCTTATTTTATTTTATTATATTTTATCTGTAATTCTTAAAATTGTATCTATATTTATATGTTTGATATTTGTGCAATAATATTTACACACATATTCACCCTCGTTCCAATATAACACCCACTCACCCACCCTCTCACTCACTTACACTCACACAAACACACTAGTTTGTATTGTACGTGTATTTAATGTATTTCCGTGGATATCTGTCATTGGTTTTATTCTCTGTATATTTTATTTTTGTTACATGTATTACTATTGATATCCCCAATAAAAAAAAAATTTAAAAAAAATGAATCTAGACAACAGTTGGAATGTTTTTGACTTTTGGCAAATGATAAACGATGAATACACTAGTTTTTTGATGTTACGAACAAGCATCAAATTACATATTTGACCTGTTTTTATGATTTTTAAAATACCGCAACATTATTCTAGTGCTGTGGGTGTTTTCTGCAAATTGATAAATGCCGATTTTGTGATCGATACTATTTTTAGAAGGTGATTATAACAGTTTTTGTATGAAAGCTGGCAGTTATTAGCAGAATATAGAATAGATCTTACTGCATCCGATAACACCAAAATCTAATTTTTTCAAATTGTAGACTGGCTGCTTTCTGCATAACTACGTTCAATTGCCTACTCATAATTACCCCCTCCGCTGTTTTCTCTCATTATCAAAATGGCGGTGATCATTCATGTTCTAGACGTTTCTCATATTAAGGCTTAGAAATAGGAGACGAAAACAGTATTATGTATTCAGATACGTCTTAAACAGTTTTGTACCCACCAAAATTATGCCACTGTCCTAAGGACTTAATCATCAACTTTTCAAAATACTTGTAAATTGACTAATCACTATTCAGTGTTATTATTGTAGCTAAGAAACAGTATAACGTACTTTCCTAGTTAATTGTGTTAAAAATTTAATAAATAGGAGCAAAAAAACTATTTTTCGACTTTAATGTTTCTATTTATATATTTATTTAATCTTTTAGTACAAGCATGTAGTCACTTAGGCGGTTAAAATTAAAAAACAATTTCAACTATTTTTTTTCTTTGAAGGTTAATTATCATTCCCTCAAATTACTTAATCAATCATACGTAATTCTAATAGTAATTAGTTGACCTTAATGAAGATGTTAGCTGTAGTGGAATTTGTTGCCTTGAACTGGAGTACATTTTAATGACGTATTTAATAAATCACCTTGGAATTTTGATCTTAATAAGCAGTCAGATGAAGGAGAGAGAAATTGAAAGGTACGCTCAAATAATTTCGGGGTTGATGGGTCACTAAGAAGGGTACCAAAATCTAATTAAAAAAATGTAATTCTTGTTTTTTTGACAAGTATTTCTTAGAAATTTTTAATTGTATTTCATTATACCTATTTTTAAATACCATATTTCATTATACAAACTTTCGTATTTCGTGTTCAGACGGTGATTTGAAAAAGGCATTTTTGTTTAATTTTTGCATTCTTTATGTATGCATGCTGCCGAATTCCATTATATTTTTATTTATTTTATTTTAATTAATAAATCATATAATACAAAGTAAAGTTGATATGAATTACATTCCCACGAGTTAATACTATTTGATTCCGGGCTTAAATGACATTAACATTTTTTTATAAAAAAGCTCATATGAAGAACAACAAAGAAACAAAGTAAGTCTAACATCCTTATTACTAAATATAACACAACAATATATGAGCCAAAAACCTTTTCTTACACAAAAAAAAAAAAAAAAAAATTATTTCGTATATCAACTCAACACAGGGCTTTTGGTCCTACGGAGTTTGGAATACGTTACTATTTTATGAAATAAATGTACTTTAATAATAAATAAATTTTCATTGTGATCAATCGGAAGCCGTTCAGTAGGCTGAGCCTTATATCTATTGTAGATGCCTTCTGAGTGCTTTTCCCCACTCGCCAACTTTACAATTTACAAGGCTTCAGGTTCTCGACGTCATGGAGGTCCACTGCTGACTATTCGTCAAGTTCACTTGAGAGTATGCGCAGGAGCTGGCAGCCGAAAAAGAAGCCTGGAGTCGGTTTGTGAAAATCATGCGCCCCCTAAGAGCAGACATGAAAATACGAGATAGTAGTTTTTTTCTTAATGTATTCTGTATTATATTATATCGTCATTTGTTTTGAAAATAGCCACTTGGGCGTAACATATTTAAGAATATATGAAATTACCATAGAAATGTCTGTGTTATATTGAAATTATTTTACAAAACTGTTGCCATATAATAACAGATTTCCATATTTACGAAGAAAAAAATAAATATTTTCTATGTTAAAGCTTGTAATTGCCAATAATTTATAAAACCACCTAATTTATTTATGTATTTGGTCTACAAACAATGAAAAATAATATTTTATATCCAGAAATATTCAAATAAAAAAAACTAATAAAATGCATATTTAAATAAAATTAACAATTTAAACTATAAAATTTAATATTAAATTGTTGTTAAAAATTATTCATGAATATGAAACACATCTTATGTAAACATTAATAAAATACACATTTAAATAAAATTAACAAATAAATGACTAAAATTAAAATATTGTAAAAAATCCATTCATTAATGTAAAAATAATAAGAACAATGAATAAAATACTTACAAAATAAAATAAAAAACTATTGACTATGTAGGTATATATGATTTGATTTTTCTTGTATCAAGACGAAGAGGAACTTCTAGGCGTCAAATAGAACCCTTTGAAGAATATTTTTTCTGAGGCAAAAGTCCGGGAAAGGAAAATGAATGAATTTTAGTCCTCCTTGTAATGACTAGTATTAGTTTTAACCTATTATTGTTTTTGCCTGTAAGTCAAAAATACTCGTTTAGAGTTTTGGTTCGATTTCACACACATAACTGTAATTTTTATTCGCCTGGACTCACAAGAATCACGTATACTTAATATTGCGTAACTGAGACTGGGGACGGACATATTTCTGTTAAACAAGGGGTGGCATCCTGTAACCACGTTATGTAAAAATGTGAGTTAATGTATGTTTTCTGGCGAATAGCTACACATGCGAGGGTAGGAGATTCCACAGCAGCAGAGGGTACCAGACTTGTGAAGGGGAGGTGGGTCGTGGAGGAAATGGGAAAAGTGATGAAATAATTAGCATTAGCAAATAATAATATTTTTTTAAAAGCATTAGCAATATAATTATAGATTAGTAGAATCAAAAAATGTATTCGTCTGTGTCCAGACACATAAAAATACAGTTTTGTTTGCGAAATAAAACCCTGGACAAGTAGTTTAGCCTCGATGGGTTCTCTTAAGTAAAAATCCAAAAAAATTCAAACCTATTTGGCAGTTCTCAGTTGTCAAACCATCTAATCAACTGCGCCACGGTGCTTGTCGGTGTTTTTTTAATGCATTTTTGTTTGATTTTGTTTTTTTTACAAATATTACACTGTACAATCTTTTTCTTGAGGTATACTAAGTAAAATTTTAATATTTAGAAGCCATATCATCATTCTCCTTCCGCACCCAGTGGCGCATAGCGCACGATATTTTAATCATCTGTTACATGAAGGCAAGGTGATCAGTCTTACGCTACAGATGTCAGACCAGGAATAATAAAATATATATGTTTAAACAACCTTAAATATCAATATTTCACATCCACCTGGCCAGGGAACAAACCCAGGCCTCAAGAATGGCATACAAACATGTCAACATTCCCTTATTTAGGGTTTTAACCCGAGAGCAGCCATCGAGTCAAAAACACTCGTTGAAGATTCAGGTTTTATTTCACACACAGAACGGTTTTCTTCATCCACTTGTTTATAGAAAAAAGTAAAAGCCAAATGGGCGTAAAAATAAAGAAATTGATAAAATAATCATCACACCTTGTCCACACCCGATAGTGCATAGGGCATTGTATTGGTTCACCAAATTTAGAGTATCTCGATCATCTGATATATGAAGAAAAAGTGATCAGTCTTACGCTTAAGGTGCCTGTCCAGGAATACAAAATACTGCAGTGTAGAACCACGTTTTTGATCAATATTTCAAGCGACATTCACAGATATTGAACCCGGGACCTCGAGCATGGTACGTGGACGCGCCAATTACTATACAACGAGGCGTACTTATTTGCACTCGACTCATTCAGGACTTCAGGAAAAGATTCTTGTTCTGTTTCACACAAATTCCACATAAAAAAGAAAAAGCTATATGGGCGTTTGAAATAAAAAAAAAGATAAAATAATGGCAATAGCATAACACACGACACAGACTTATTTTCGGAATCTCTAAGTTCAGTTATATCACTTCACTACATTGGGAATTACACTGGCTACGTTTTCCACAGAGGGTGGATAACAAATTATGTTGGGTATAAGTCACTGCACAACTCTGCAGATGAACTAGTTGACAGACGTCTTAGGCTTAGATCAGCTACATCTACGTCAAAAGGAAAAAATATTATACCTCTACGCAAACAGCGCACTAAATTCGGCGAACGCGCATTTGCGGTCGCAGGTCCTACGGCATGGAATGCTCTCCCAGCAGAGGTGCGAAACTGTGAGAGTGAAGTGATGTTTCGGAAGAAACTTAAAACCCACTTGTTCTCTAAATCATTTGAATAAATCCTTAGCATGTGGTGACAAAGTACATTGTTTGTCTTAAATTAAATTTATATCTTATTTATTTATTTATTAACGGACATTGTCCATGTATACAATTTATAAGGTTTAAATATTACAATAAAAGAGTAGTTTAAAACATTTAAAGAAAAAAGAAAGAAGCATTGACAAACATAAGGGACATCGAGACAAGATCTGGACTATTTATTTAGTGCTCGTTTAAATCGTTGTAAACTTAAACCAAAAAAGTCCAGATCCTGTCTTGAGTTAACAATACGACAAAGGCTGGTCATTGGAGAATTTAGGCCATAGTTTGTTCTATGCTGATCGATGAACAGTACTTCATTGTTTCTCAATCTACGAGTCGAAATATTGAATTTCACTTGTCCCAGTAATGATGGAACATCGATTACACCATTTAGTATGCCGAACATATATATGGAGTCAATATTAGTTCTACGTTTTTGTAGACTAGAAATATTTAACATTGACTCTATTTCAGCATAAGAATAATTATCACTTTGTAAAGCGTCCTTGAGGTATTATATTACGAAAATGGCGCTGTATAAGTTATCCATAATAATAATAATAACACGAAAAGCTAATACATTTAGCATGCTAATGACATATATTAAAAATAGCAATCATTTCCTTAAGTTAAGGGGGTGGGGGAGTGGGCTGGAAGCTGTTTTGGTCCATGGCCCGTATCGATTGGGCCACAGTCGGCGTCGTACGGTCGCTTAGCAACGGGTACTGCACTACGGAGCGAGGGATCAGAATAGAATATAGAAACCGCCTATCTACTCGTCTCTCCTCCTGTCGTCCTAGTACGCTACCGGCGGTGGTTACTCGGATAAATGAATACTTAAGGACCAGGTGACATATTTGGAAAGTCGCTGAGCTGTGAAAACAAAATGGACAGAAGTGCAACACTTAATTTTTATGTAATTATTTTTTATGTATCCTAATGGTAATTTTATGATTTATTCGTTCGTTCAGAGGCTAATGCCTTTCATAAAATTAACAAAGAAAAAACATGCAAATCAATAAAAAAAAATGTACAAAATACAAGTATATTTAAATAGAAAAAGACACTGCTTATTTTTCATCAATCACATGTAAACAAAAGGAGTATTAGTAAAATACACATTTAAATAAAATTAACCATGTAAAAACACTTCATTTCAAGGAAACGGTACTGGATGACATTACCAACACTCTTTTAAATATCATAAGATTCTCACACAAATTTAAAATACACATTTCATGATATTTACAACCACATACACGAAACTCAAAAAATCTTCATGTATCTGAATTTTGCCCAACGAAGTTCGGCAAACAGTCTCTGGAAAATATTGGCCATTCCCAATTTAATAAACTGCCCAAAGAATTAAAAAACGAAAAGTCGAATAGCAAAATTTAAACTGTTGCAATTGAAAAATATTATTTAAATCTTGCCCTAAAGTTTTCCGAAACTTCGGCTCAGCCGAAACCTGCGTCGGGATGTGTCGGATAATGTTTGGCTGTACTCGAGTGGAAATTAAGCACAATTCGAGATATTGGATTGTTGTCCATTTATTTTTTTATTTTTTCATTTGAATAAAAATAAAAAAAAAATTACAATTAACTAAAATCGCACCAAGACTCTTTCTTTGACTTGTTCATTAAAATAATTAGTTATTGTATTGCCACTGTCTAAAAAAATGGTTGTATGTTTTTTCAAACTATTATAGTTAGTCATCATCATTATCATAATTTCCTTTCCGCACTGTTTACCTTAGGTGTTTTTTTAATGTTTGTAAATTTATAAAACAGTGTTAAAAATACGAACATATAAAAACCGTTTTTTTATAACCTAAATAACGTTTTTTTCAAGAAGTGGACATTAGAAATTTTACCCTGAAACCACAGAAATGTTAATTATTTACAAAAAAATATAAAAATGATACAGAAACACACATAGATACCTCTTTTGAAGAATATTACAACCCCTCTTAACATGGCTATGAAATTTTAATAACCCATTTTTTATACCTGGTTCCCCTTGCCATGGTAACTCTGATCATACCGGAAGTGTTTTCACCCCCTCGCTAAGTCGATAATCGATTTATCCCTTGAAACGGATTTCCCTACAACGTCTTATTTATCTTACCTTAGGTTCCACTAGATGACAAGCGATACTTAAACAACCTGATAAATGAGACACAGTACATGTCGTTGTACCTTGGATTCAATATTTTTTATCAAAATATGTTTATTTAAATATTAGGTTTTGGCTATCATCTGCGTCATTCTGACCATATTTTAATATATTTATTTAAAATACAGAACATTAAAAAAAAATATATTTATTTATTTAACTTTTTGTACATAACGTTAATTGTACATTGGCGGGCTTATTGCCAAATGGCAATTTCTTCCAACCAACCAATTAAATAAAAGTTTTATTTTTATAATTCAAGTTACAGAGCATATTCAATAGAAAAAAAATTAAAAAGCTAAAGATATATAAATATATAAATAAACGTATTTGTTTATAAATTACCTTAAATCAAAACTATTACTCAATGGGAAAAAAGAGAAAAGAGGAAAAGGGAAAGGAGGAGAGATTAAGGAAGAGAAAGAAGATGTTTCTTCAGACGTGATTTAAACAGAGATAATGTAGTAACATCTTTGATGGTGGATGGGAGATTGTACATATATATACATAGCAACGATAAATTGTTTTCATTCATACCATGTGTACCACAGGGTGGTATTTTGGGACCGATTTTGTTTATTTTGTATATTAATGATTTATGTCTGACACACATAAAAAATTGTGACATAATTGCGTTTGCAGATGACACTGCTCTAATTTTTACTTATGACAAATGGGATGAAACTTATTCTGCGGCTCATAACGGCGTCAATATAATAAAAATGTGGCTGGATAACAATCTCTTAACTTTAAATATTGACAAAACAAAATATATAACATTTAGTAAAACCACAGGGGGACAGCCTAAAAAAACCTTCAATTAAAAATATGCTCAGAAATACTTGAATCAGTATACCATATAAAATGTTTGGGAATAATTATTGATAAATATTTTAAATGGACGTAGAATATATAACACAAAAAATTAGAAAACTTTCCCATATCTTCAAGTCGATACGTAACATCTTATCCCTAAGTAAACTAAAACAACTATATTTTATTTTATGTAACTAAATTATAACTTATGTCATAATAGGATGAGGAAGCACTAATAAATCGATATTAAAACCTCTCGAATCTGCTCAAAAATCAATCATTAAAATAATTTTTTTAAAACTCTTTAGGTACCCCAGCGTCAAGTTATTTGAGGAGTTTGAGATCTTAGATATAAGGCAATTATATATTTTTAGAATAATAATATTTGTGAAAGTAAATTATTCTATCAAATCCCAAAAAGAACACTCTCACACTACCAGAAGTCAAACTAGAGGATGGGTCATGGGGTCTATCACAAACTCCTAATTCGGGCAAATGAATTTCAGGTTTCTGGGCCCCAAAATATTCAATATGTTTCCCAAAGATTGCAAAACCATGACCCGGATTCAATTTAACAAATTTGTAAAAAATTGGTTACTGGGTTTAGGTCGAGAAAAATCGGAAAATTTACTCAAAATACATTCCTAAATAATAAATTAATATTGTATAACTGTATTGTAAATAAACAAGTAGGTAGTAATGTTATTGATTATTTTTTGCATAAAAATGTCTGCCTTAAAACAGGTTGTACCTAGTTAGGCAGACTAGACATGATCCAGAGAAATCTATTACCTAAGTGTGTTTGTAGTGGATAAAGTAATTGTTATTTTTGTTAATAAACTGTAATTATTATTATTATTATTATTATACTATATAAAAACTCCTCACCAAACAGCTACTCCCGTAGTAAAGTTTTCCCTTGTCACTTTTGGTACTACCATTTCTAAAATACATACATATTTTTTATAGTAAAATCTTACATAAAATGACTAAACGCGTGCATCGTTGAAATATTTATTACTTATTTCAAACTTTTTGCTTCAGGCTTACCAATATAATACTAGTTGATAAATTTACAATACTTATAAAACTTTTTTTTTAAATGGCAATATCCAGTCTACAGAGTCTACAGAGTTTTTGACCAGGGTAGGCAGTAGGAAAAATAACGTACTACATTTTATATGTGAATGATAAATCTAAGCAGACGTCCACGTCAAACAGGTGTCATGAATCACTATATTGTTGACTTGTAGTTTGTAGTCGATGTTGAAATTACCTTAGCCATATCAAATATCTAAATAAATTCTAAATTTTGTGCTGTCATTCCGAATGTTAGAAAACAATATTAACGGTTTGTATGTACACAACACGTTAACTAATAAAACTATTCTTATTATTCAGAATGAATTTATTTATTTTGCAACAACTTATTTAGGCGTACATCTTCCCTTGCTATTATAACGTTTTTTTGAGAAAACGCGTATTTTGTAAAATGGTTAAACACGCATTTTCTTCACTAGTATAAGTTTCATATTTTTCCATTTCTATTTTTATTTCAAAAGAACGACTTGAAAATATTTTGTATGGTATAAAATAGTCGATATGGCATTTTTTTATTTTTTTATTTATGTCAAAATACATCGTTTTTAACTTTACATATTACATAACAATACATATTTTATTTGTACGAAATACTCCCAATCAGCAAAAGTGCGGGTATGAGGGGATATAATATATTATGATGACACAATAGTTTTAATAAAAAGTCGATAAAATAACATCACTCGTCACACGGACCATAAAAAACTGTTTTATTTAGGTGTTTTTTAAGTACGTATATTTTTTGTATATTTTATTGATGTATACACAGAACTGTTTCTTTTTCTGTTAGTCTTAGGTTGTTCGCAAGTTAAATTATTTGACGCTCTTGTATTTTTTTTTATGTATATTGCAGCTAAAATTTTATTTAATATTTATTTTTATTTTATTATTTTTCATCTTAAATATCATCTTTACCTTTTTTGTGTAGATTAATTCATCTAAATTGAGAATTTTTGTTATTCTATATAAATCTGTAGTTCTAGTATATTTATTAAAATGACATCTGTTCTTCTCATTATCCCAATAATTGGACCCAGTTTTTTTTACAACTGCTTTGATTTTTTTTCCACGCTGATTTGTCATCCACTTTCAAACCAATTTAATCTTTAAAAATTAACAAGCTAAATAAAGTGGCTTGGTGGGATTTTAGCAGTTAAAAAATTGAAATGTCATAAGGCATAAGTGCACAATGTATACTTATGTTGATAAATAATCAAATAAATATTTTTAAATAACATGTTTTCTTATTATCAATTGAAGAACCTGCAAGATGATGATGCTTAATTTTAAATTAAAATAATTTATATGCAAAGAAGAAAAGTTAATTAGGCTCCAGTGAAATGAATTTTATTTTATGTCGATTTTGCCTGCATTATCGTATAATAAATTAAACTCAAATCGCTCAATCACGCGTAGAAAATGATAATTTGATTAACTGCTAAATTTAAGCATTATTAAAAACACATTAATTACTATTTTCAGGCAGGTCGAACTTTTTAAGGTCGAAAATGAGAAAAATGTACCGTTAACGGCTCAACCGGTATTATAAAAATATTTACAGTTTGTGTTCTTTAATTTTAATTCAATCACTTAATTTACCATACAATAATATAAATAAAAAAATTTTTTTTAACCACAATTCTTTTTATTATTTTCCACGGTTTACGTAACTAATTCATTATTTTCTATTTCGTTTTGTCCATGTTTACTAAATACTACACTCGTAGCTAATAAATCAATTCTTTTTTTCCCTAAAAGGGTGGTAATTTGAGATGAATACTTTCGAAACTAAACATCAGTGGACTAAAAAAATTGTTGTTTATTTGGTTATTAATGATTTTTTCTTTTTATGAATCGATTTTTAAATTTTGTCGTAATAAAAAAAAAGTAGGTAGTTAAAAACAAATATTTTTACGTATTTTATTATAATAAATAGCCACAACGTTAGTGCTTCAAATTTAGTATTAATGCTTAATTTGTCACTCTAAAAGTCGCCACTTTATCGATCTTTAATTAATCACTTCATTTATTTGCATGTTATATAAACTTTGCAAAATCCCAGGTAAAGAGATAAAAATAGCAAAATAATCTAGATATAAAAAAACGGGAATTAAATGCGTCTTTCTTCTATTGTGCTTGTTGTTATGCTGTCAGATACTTTAGTCGTGTCAAAAGACAAATAGAAACGATATGGAAATTAGTGGTGCAGAGACTGATCAAAGGATCTCGTTCCTGCGGAAGGAGTCTAGTGAGATAGGCCAGCTTGGTGAAAGCGGGGACAGGCATCTCACTCTCGGAAGTATCCCGAAGTGCTGGAGACTGGCAAATGGAGGTGCATTCTGGCGACGTGCTTCCCCTAACACAGTGAGCACCGCTGGCTATGACAAGAGCAATCGTCTAAGAAGATTGGTATAATAATGCCATTTCTTTGTAGTGGTAAACCGAAAATGGGACGCTAGCTATTTCCACATTATTGTATGTAATAATATTTTTAATGTCAAAATATCATTTATTGTAAAGTTACATAATGTTTCACCAAAGTCTAAAACCTTGTAAAAAACGAGTAAAAATCGGATTTTTGTGATTTTCGCTTGATAACTATGTTTTTTTAGTCAGAGGCCGTCCCGCGCTATCTGTCGTATCTGTCGCACACGAATAATGCAAGCGGTTCATTTTTTATGATTTCTTCCTGGATCTTCCTGTACTTCATCTAATTTGCTAATTTGATACGTTTGCTTACTTTGTATTTAGTCATTAAGATTTTATGTTTATAAAAAACCATGAATCCAACATTCCTACAGTCGTTAGAATAACTTGCCATAGTGTTGACCCTTTTTACTCTCCGCCTACGCTTGTGTTTATTTTCGATTTTTTTTAAAACTTTTATTTTCTTCTAGTCTTAGCGGCGGAGAGAGAAAAAATGTGTGTTATTTGATTCCCTTTCCGCAATTAATGATGCAAAGGGCACTGCATTGGTACACTCATCGCGGGTATCTTGATTATTTTTTGTTACATGAAGGTACGATGATCAGTCTTACGTTTCAGGTGCTGGTCGAAGGACAATGAAGTACTTCAATATAAAACCATTTTAACGACAAATATTTCATGCCAACCTCTCCAGGAATCCCACCAGGTACCTAAAGCATGGTAGGCGAATGACTTTTCTCTACTCGATTCCCCTTTTCAGGTTTGTACCTGAGAGCAGCCTTCGAGTTGAAAACACTCGTCCAGGAGTTTAATCATTATTATTATTATTATGGATAGCTTATAAAGCGCCATTTTCGTAATAAAATACCTCAAGAGCGCTTTACATAGTGATTATATTGTTAAATTAATTTAATTGAAGCTTTTAAATTTGTAATTTAATTAAAACAATTTATTTTGTTGTCACATGCTACGGATTTATTCAAATGATTTAGAGAACAAGTGGGTTTTAAGTTTTTTTACGAAACATCACTTCACTTTCACAGCCTCGCACTTCTGCTGGGAGAGCATTCCATGCCATAGGGCCTGCGACCGCAAATGCGCGTTCACTAAATTTAGTGCGCTGTTTGCGTAGAGGTATAATAACTTTTCCTCTCGCCGTAGACATAGCCGATCTAAACGTGAGACGCCTGTCTGCTAGTTCATCCGGAATGCATAGTTCCCTTAGATATTCCGGAGCAGAGTTGTGCAGTGACTTATACATAAGCCAATAGAGTTTTTATTCGACCCTCTGTGGAAAACGTAGCCAGTGTAGTTCCCGAAGTAGTGGAGTGATATGACTGAAGAGATAGAGATTCCGAAAATAAGTCTCGCTGCGGCATTCAATACATCATATATGTCACATACACAGAACTTTATTTTTAATCTAAAGATACTGAAATTATTTATATTTCGGTTAAGAAAGCATTATAAATAATTAAATACTACATACGGCTTTGTTATTTTATGAAATAATGCAAATTTATTATGCCGGTAAGGTTTTAACCCTCCCGTACCACTGTACTAAAATAATGTATTTTTTTAATAAGCAAGTGAAATATTCATACCCGGAAACCCTGACATTAGCATTTGCTAACCCTGAACGCTTGCAGGGGAAAATTCATTTTATATAGAGATGGGGTCAAACGCCGCAGCGCGCGCAACTAACCCTCGCATCCAATAGAACCCCATTATAAAAAGCCAAGTTACGGATTTTAGTACCACCAAACCAAAAGAGGATTAACTGCTATTACTTTAAGCGCGATTTCGTGTGTAATCTAGTGGATTTTTTTTTACTTGTGGCTACAATTGTGGTAGAATTGAATTTTTTAACAGCAGGAAACAATGGAAATGAATTTTCTTCCAACGACAAAACAGAACTGGATTTTTTTTAAATAAAAAATATTAACATTGAAATACGTAATTTCAGTTACTTTATGCGCATCTAATAGTACAAAGGTCACTGTATTGATACAATTATCGCAGCGTATATAATTATTTTTTTATAATATGAAAGTTCTTCATACCCTTCAAGTAATAAAAAAATAATTGAGAAACGCTTCAATTGGAGTGCCCATTCAGTGCTCTATGCACAATAAGGTGCACGTAAGGGAACACTGATGACGAATTAAAATTATTCAACAATATTATTTGTCTTAAAAATATCAAAATAAATCACAAAATTAAAATTTAAAAAATAGACAAATATAATATCGTCATTTTTTTATCAATACACACAATACGTTATTCAACTTTTGCAATTTTTTTATTTTTTTTTTCCTGACTTGCTGGAAAATTTCGTATTAAGTCGGAACTCTCATGTACTAAAATTATTACAAAGATAACATTAAACATAGCCGGGGTTACCCGATTTAATAAACTCGTCTTTGAAAATGTACCTACAACAAACTACAGCGCACACTCACTAATAAGGAGAATTCATGCGTTTGCAAATCAATACACAAATGATATAAATATATTTAATAAAATACCTTTGAATTTTAAAATGCAGTGAACAATTGTACTATCTTCAAATTTAAATACCTAAATAATACTTTGATGTTTTCAATTGTGTACCGTTTATTGACTTATACCTGTATTTTAAATTATTATTTTTTTAACTTCTTCTAAATTTAAGATTCTCCTAATATAACTGATACGAAAAAATGCACTTTTGTTCTTTTCACTGCAATATATGTATGTATAATTATGTATATTCATATATTTTTTACTAATATGTAAAGATGATTATTTGAAAAAAAAAAAATCATTTTTCTTACTCTTCTTAAATCATTTTTATTTTTTGCTACTTTTGTGTAAAATACATGTCTATCTTTTTGTTTAAAAATGCACTTCTGTTCTTTCCACTGTAATATATTATGTATGTACTATATATTTATTTAGTATACTCATATATTTTATACTAATATATTAATATGTTTTTTTTTTTCATATTTTCGTTTTTATTTTTTGTTACTATCGTGTAAAATACATGTCTGTCTATAATTTAAATACATATATTTATATATGTAAACCATGTAAAATCCTACAATGCGTTTAAATAAATATTATAAAGGATAAATATTATACAAACGATAACATACAATAACAGAGATGGACAATATTAAACATAAATTTATGCATTTATTAGGCTTCTGACCTTCATTAGCTAGTTAAAGTTAAGTGACCACTTTACACTTTGTGTAACATTCACCATTCTGCTCATGTATAATCGTGCATATTTTCTCTATTCTTCCATTTGTTGATTTTTGTGAAGTGAAAGAGCTTAAAGCTTTATAGAAGCGGATTCATCTGACTGAATTATTCAACTACGTAAAATCGTAGCCTGATAAGAATGCCTACGCTAACACATCTTTTCACTGCATTCACCTTGTGAGTGTATTAATTTTTATCTGAATTCCTGTATATAAGGACTGGATTTCACCCCTAAGAAGTTATTTAGATTAACATATTACAACAGAGACAAAGAACATTATTTGCATAAATTTACATACATTACATGTAAGGTAAAATTCAGTCCGTGTTTAAAATTTTTTTGACAAATTCAAAATTATGTTAAATTTAATATATTGTAGAATTAATAAGTTCCTACATTAAAAGTGGACCATGAGCCGTTCCCACAGCTTAATTTCATTTATTAGTTTAGTATATTTAAATATACGTATAAATAGTGTATAAAATATCAAAATAATTAGATAACTAAAAAAAGATAACTTAAAAAGCAATTATTTTAATTGGGTACTAATCAAATCTTTTAAATTTAACTACGTACTTGAATTTTCAACAAATAATTAAAACAGAGGTCAAGAAAATAATTATTTGTTGTCATTATTATTATTATAACTCGTCAAATTTTAGTTATTAACCCCTTGAATACTTGTTATTTCAATTTAATAAAAAAATATTTATGTATATTTGTTCTTATTATTAACTCAAATGATTCATTGTCGTCAGTTTCTTATCAGAATATTTTTGGTGCGCCGCAATACAGTTGGTTAGATGACTAACTATGAAACTGGCGTTGTGGATTCGACTCCCACCAGTTTCAAGAAATAAATCAAAAACATGTTTTTTTTTTCAATTGGTTTGGGTTTTGTGGTGTGTTTTTAATACATTTCTTCCACATTCCATTTTTCTCACCTGCTGATAAGCCTTTGAAATAGGGGCTTAGTAGGTTATTCTTCAAGAAAATAAAAAAAACTCAGTGCCACATAATAACGTTAATTTATAAATAAAATTTCATTAAATCAAATGATTTATGACAAATGTCATATTGCAATGTTCTAAATAACCATATATTGAACATGATTATCGATGGATTTCAATAATTTTGACTTCAATCGTTTGGTAAAACAGTATTTAATATTTTGGAAGTGCGTATAAAGCTTTCAACGTTAGAATCGATGTTCAGGACTGGGTTTTCTTTGAGAGCATCGATTTGAGTTTGAAACTCTTTAATGATTTTTTAATTGTTTTAGTAGGTTGTTTCACACAAATCAAAGGCTTGTTTTTGTTTGTTCTTTTTATATTCTAAGGCAAATAGATCATTATTATATTCTCGAAATATTCATTGATAGTCACCGTTCTACATAGTTATTATGAAATTTAAAAAATATATATTTTGCTATCGCAAGAGGCTAAATTGTCTATCGCAAGAGGCTAAATAAGCAGTTCATAATGGAGTTCTGGTACCAACCCTAATGTATGGAAGCGAAGCATGGAGTTGGAAAAAAAGGGACGAAAGTAGACTGAATGCTGTTGAAATGAGATCCCTCAGGCGAATGTGCGGAAAAACAATGTATGCTAGGTGCCCTAATGTTGAAATGAGAGCAGAATGCAAGGCTGAGTTAAGCATTATCGACAAAATTAAGAAAGGTCTTTTGCGATGGTTCGGTCATGTGGAGCGAATGAATGATGAGAGAACGGCTAAAAAGATTTATGATGCGAATGTGTCTGGTTGTAGAAGTCGAGGAAGGCCGAGAAAGACATGGCATGATCAAGTACAACAAATTCTTGAAAGTGGTCATGTGAAAAGTCGGAATAATCGACGTGCGTGCATGAGAAGATGTATGAATGTGAAGGAAGCAAAGGAAGTGTGCCAGGACAGAGTGGTGTGGCGTTCTATCCTCTCTGCCTACCCCTCTGGGGAAATGGCGTGATGGTTAGTTAGTTAGTTAGTTGGTTATATTTTGCTAAATTTCTAACTTGTCATGAGTTTATAAACGTTTTGGACTCAAAAATTTTAATCGTTTTTAAAAAATACTCTAGAATTAGTCGCCATAAAACCGATTCATTTACTGGAAACATTAGGTTAATTTGCATAGTTATTTCTTGTTCCCTTTACATTCCTAAAGTATTTATTTACAGGCCATTAATTTTCCGTCTCAAATTTCCATATAAAAAAAAACTGTTCCTACTGGAATCCAAATTTACTATTGTTCCCGGCCTTAAGAGGTTACCCAACGTCAGATAGTTCGACTTCTCATTCTTCTAGTTGATGGATTACGTTTTTTATTGTTGGCCAATTGAATGTATCTCAAATACTCAAATCTGAAGGTTAACCACCTGTTTCTAGTTCTGTAAACATATTTATGTAACGCAAATGACTTATAATATACAATTTAAACCGTATCACACGTAGGTTACCCAACCTGTTTCGTATCTATAGTAAAATTATTGTACAATCACGTACTAAGTTAGCCATCTTATAAATGAACAAGGATAGACTTAAAACCTCGAGTGTGGAATTAAAAATATGCATGTCTCTACCGACTGTGCGTAGAAAGCCATAGATTAATATGAATTCAATTTCAAATATGATATACTATCACAAGCAAATCATGTGGAAATACTAAAAAACGTATTTTAGTAAAGGTATTTAATAACTTATTATGAAAATAAAACTTTGTTATCAGTGTTACACAATTGTGTA